>NW_025230370.1:0-14761 GCF_018294505.1 Triticum aestivum
GAGTCGCCGGCGGCAGCAGCAGCAGAGGAACGACGTGGGCGTGGAGGCGGAGATGCGTTCTGTTTTCGCGGCGGCTAGAGTTGGCAGCGCCCCACATATATATGTGCGGCCGCGCGTGGAGAGACGTGGGCTGAACCCACGTCCAAGTCGGTAGCCCATGATCCGACGTCTCAGATCGTGGCGTCAAAGACTCTCCGTTCCTGACCTGCAAAAAGAAGCGCATAGGAGTGAGCTCGGCTCGGCTCAATCCCGCAACCCGCGGAGTGGCACGGCACGGCGCGGCGCGGCGCGGCGCGGCGCGGCGCGTCGTGACGATGCGTGGCGAGCGGAGGAGGAGGAGTGCGCGAGGGCTTCTTTTCTTCTCAAGCTCCAATAGCATGAGGGAGAGAATCCCTTATAAACCACTCCAACTCTCCTTCCACTAGCATGGTGGGACTAAACTTCCCACCACCTTGTCATGCCACCTACATGGGCCCTTAGAGATTAAATATGAAATTGTCATATGGGCTCTAGGCCCATCTCATATTTCAACAATCGCCCACCAGATCTCAGGGGCCCACTTTGTCCTTTGTTCCAAACACTGTTTTGATATACCAGTATCTCAGTGGAGACCGATTAAGGTTGAGCTCCACCTAGACCAAGTAGTTACACTCCTTCACAACTGAACAATGGACTATGCTTTGAATTGTCAGTTTGGCATCAAGAAGTTTCACCACAAGTCTCACTGATATGAGGCTGCCGAAGGCCGACCCCTCGGGTGGAGCATATTAGGCACACTCCTGGCCTGTTCATGAGCTTGCTAGAGATCACCCCAATCTCATAGACTGTGACCAGCAGTCGGGCTCATATAGGTGTGTTCCTCCAAAGATCGCTCTGTAGGATAGCATCTTGCTTATACATATATATAAGCCTTGGAACACATTAAGATAGTAGTCATCCTTCCATACAGTTTCCGAGAGTATTGCATCTCCAACAGAGTTGGTTAGTAAAGTTACTCTCCTCAGTTCACCACTGGCTTGTTTTCCCAGGTCCTACTTCACGGGATCTCCGATTACATAGGTTGGGTTACTACCATGGCAACTCATGTGGGTCTCATACTCATCTCCCTTGATGCTATCTATCACAACACGTGATAGCCCTTTAGTAAAGGGATCTGCCAGATTCTTAGCCGTTTGATTATAATCCAACGCTATCACTCCGGAGTTCCTCAATTTTATGACAGCTTTCAATCTCATTCTTATGTGTTTGTTGGACTTCATGTTGTCCTTTGAACTCTTCACCTTGACAATAACTATTTGATTGTCACAGTTCATAAGGATGGCCGGAACCGGCTTCTCAACCACTGGCAAGTCCATCAACAGATCTCGAAGCCATTCCGCTTCGCCACCCGATGTATCTAATGCTGTTAATTCTGCTTCCATTGTTGATCTTGTTAAGATCGTTTGCTTGCAAGACTTCCAGGAAACAGCACCACCTCCAAGAGTAAACATATACCCAGTTGTGGCCTTCATCTCATCAGCATCAGAGATCCAATTCGCAGCACTATACCCTTGAAGTAACGACGGGTATCCAGTATAGTGAAGTCCATAGTTCATAGTACCTTTCAGATAGCGCATAACTCTCTCAATAGCATGCCAATGTACATCACCCGGATTGGAAACAAACCGGCTTAGTTTGCTCACAGCAAATGCGATGTTAGGCCTCGTTGCGCTGGCTAGGTACATGAGTGAACTAATGATTTGAGAGTTTCTCAGTTGATCCTTAATTGTGCCTTCGAACTTTCGGACCAACACACTAGGATCATATGGTGTTTGAGATGGTTTGCAGTCCGAATATTCAAAACGGCACAACAGCTTCTCAACATAATGGGATTGCAGAAGTGTGATCCCACCCTCATTATCTCTCAATAGCTTGATGTTCAAGATAACATCAGCCACTCCAAGGTCCTTCATCTCAAAGTTCTGAGATAGGAAAGACTTAACCTCCTCGATCAACTTGAGATTAGTTCCAACTATCAATATGTCATCAACATACAAACACAGTATAACTGTTGTCTGAGTACATCACGTACCGCGATCCATCAAATGTACCGATGGTACATTTTCACTCTCCGTCCGTTACCATGCAACGTACGCAATCTGGGCATCTGGCTGTATGTATAATAAGACTACATGCACGTATACGGTCCGCTCAAGAGGCCCACCCACGCGTCTTGCGCAATTGGTCCACCTAGCGGGAGCGCGCGCGCTCGAGCTCTCTATCACCGCTCTCGTCATTTTCTCTACTGGTGCTTATTTGTCGATGATGGTATACAAGGCGTGTTAGAGATAAACTTCAGTCAGAAGTTATCCACTTCTGCGATGGTTTTGGTGTAACTTTTCGATAAAGGGCAATTTTATTATCTCAAAATATAGCATCAAGTGGATACAATGCACTATGAGTAACACACGGCATCTGCATAACTAGGATGCACACGACCCAATATGTAATTTTGACAAAAATTCATGAAATAAAAAACCGACAAATCGGCAACAGTAGAGTCTTCTAGACCGACACTATGCCTATGTGAAGGAGGTGGTGGATCGACCCGAAGGTTATGTTGCCACCCATGTTGGAAAAGAAAACTCCGTAGCAACCTGCTCCAATCGCGTACACACTGCCTTGAACAAATTGTTCCTACATAGCCAAAGCGACCGAATTAAGGCATACGCTCTCACCCTTATAAGCGTTTTGGACCTATTTGAAATACCGTCCAACCAATGACCAAAAATATTGGTAACACTTATGGGGGATACAAATTGATGCTATTTGGATGACTGATCATGTAGAACCTGCAAACTTCTATTGGAAAATGAGGTGTTTGATTGTCTCGTCATGAGTACAAAAACAACACTTCTTACTCCCTTGCCAGTTGTGCCCTGTGCGGTTGTTTTTGGTTAACACAACTCCTCTACGAAGATACGACATGAAAATTTTAACTTTTAGTTGAATCTTAGACTTCCAAATTTTCTTGTTATTACTCACTAGTATCTCAGAATGTGTGAGCATATGGTACATAGAGTCTACATTGAAAGATCCTGATGTAGTAAGGTTCCGGCGAAACACATCACGGCCTTGTGTCAGGTTAATCAAATCCAGCCGGGACAAAAGATTATGCCAAGACACAACTCATGGGTCAATCAAATCCTGCCTGAACGAAATATTGTGCGGGGATCAACTGAACACATGCGCAATAATATTATTTTTATCACGAGCAATGTTGTATAAGGCTGGTGTACTTAGCTAGTGTCATCAGCAATGAATTGTATCTCGAAGTTATCCTCTTCTGCGGGGCGTTAGTGTACCAGGCATATTGTTGATGGTGAAGTGCACCACAAGTTATACTCATCCGTGTCGACGGGCACAGACCCATCCCATTATTGTCCACGTCGGTGCCACCAGACACAGAAGTGGCCATACATCCACAAAGAAGAAACAAATAACTCATGCATTATAGCATGCAAACTTTGTCATCCAAGTCGTGCATCGCTGTGCGAGGTTTGCATTGCATTTGCATCTCGTTTGATCTCTTGGTGCATGTGTTACCATGTTGTCTAATCATGTCTTGAACCCTGATTGTACTGGTTAGTTGTGTAATGAATCATGTGCTCGTATTCTCGTGGAGGTATCATATGCCTACCTGTAATAAACATACATCCAAAAAATATGCTCACACATGAACCGTGGGGTAGGAAGAAGTTTTTGCTCACGCTTATACTGGTTGCAAGCAAGGAACCAAGTCAAATTTGTTATGAGCCATCATGCTTTTCATTGTCCTTTCAGTTACACGAACACATAGTACAAAGCATGAGAAATGCACCCTACGGTGGTATGCTGCTCCACCTATCCCCTATATATACACATGTCTTCCTTCTGAGTATCATATAATAAGTGGACTAAAATTCTCAATAAGATAGGGCGAACCTTCGTTGTTATTATTAGCTATCGTGAGAATTTGGAGGAAACCAAATCCACGCATAGGATGCAAAACTGCTCGCTCTGTGTGTTCATGAGTCAGTGGCACGAGGAAATACACCAGTTTGTCTACTTTGGTACCATCCTGGGCAAGTATATACACCTCGTCCTGTTTTCATTCCAGTCAAAATTTGGTAGAATTAGCTAGGCTGGGGAGTACGTAAGGGCCGGTTGGTGCAGGGATGTTCCAGGGGGAACCATACACCATCAGCTAGCTTGTGACCCCGCAAACTTTTCAGGTCGTTTGGATACAACACAAGTCGCTAGTAGCTCTTGCTCCTCGCACAAAGGCATCTTCCACGTGCACGCGGAGCCGCAAGAACCAGCCGATGGCCAGCCTGACTCTGACAATTAGTTTATGTTTAGGCTGATCAAGTCGAATTGGTATGAAGTAGTATCAATATGAAGTAGTCGTTGCAATGTTTGTAGTATGAACTATGTTTGTTTAAAATGAACTTTGTATCTTTGCATTATTTTTGTTTGTCTGGATGAACTATTTTATACATTATCTATTGGAGCACTAGTGCCCATTTTACATCATTTGTTCCAGTCGGAGATTTTTGGTGATATAATATCCACGTTTTGATGATGTAAATTTTACTTGAAGCATAATTTGATGATGCATTTTACATCATCTATTAGAGATGCTCTGAGGCCACTTTGTGCCAAAAATGCTGCTCCAATAGATGATATACATCCGAAGACTGGTAAAATCTACTCTGAATTCCTTTTTCATTAATTTTCTCTACTAGTCCTTTTTTGTCTGTGCTGGTACCAAGCATCGTCAGATATAAACTCTACTCTGGAGTTATCCTCTTCCACAAGGGAGTCGGTGTTGGCGTCCTGGATTAGGGGATGCTTGCCATGTCGGCCCGCCGGTTGTGGGCCGGGCCGAGGACCCACCGAAGACTGGTAAAATGAGTCGTACCGGTCATGGCCCACGACGTAATCAAGATGAAGATCTCCTGGAGGCTTGGTTACACTTCAAGCATATTTGAATGATCGACATGTTTATCCCTAGATTGTCACCGACCATGTGTAAACCCTAGGTACCCCGGGCATCTATATAAGCCTTGGGGTTTAGTCTGTAGAGACACGATTGTAAGGTTTAGAGCTTAGAACATCTTCATGTGATCTCGAGGTAGATCATATTGTACTCTGTACCCCATCACAATCAATATATAAGGAGCATGACGTAGGGTTTTACCGCATCAAGAGGGCCCGAACCTAGGTAAAACACCATGTCCTATTTCTCCTATTATCATCTAGCTCAGATCATTAAGATTGGGATCCCCTACCCGAGATCTGCCGGTTTTAGCACCGACAATCGGTGTACCATGCATTGTCGAAAATGAACCGCATCCATGTGTTATCCTTTTCCGTAAGAGCACCGGTGTAGCATGCATTGTTGATGATGAACTACATCCAGAAGATATCCGCACCCGTGTCGACTAGCATGAACTGCACCCCATCCTTGTCCACACCGGTGCCACCAGACACAGAAGTGGCCATACATCCACAAAGAAGAAACAAATAACTCATGCATTACAGCATGCACACTTTGTCATCCAAGTCGTGCATCGGTGTACGAGGTGTGCACTGCATTTGCATCTCGTTTGATCTCTCAGCTCACTTGTTTAGCTACCATGTATTCACGAGGCATGGAGGAGCATAGAATTAAGGAATTTGATGACTATGGTGAAGAGCATAGGGACATCGAGTCTCCCTGCCTCACACCGCAAGCATGGCTAATGGGAGGACCCCGGTGGTCGTTGATCCCGTTTGACAGGCGAACAGTTGACCAGCCAACCATTCGATTTTGAAAAAACAACAAAAACACAGAAAATAGTGATTTCAAAACATTTCATGAATTTTGAAAAAAAGTTTATTGACTTGAGTCAACCATTCGCTTTTGAAAAAACAAGAAAATTGTGAATTCAAAACATTTCATGAATATTGAAAAAAAGTTTATTGACTTGAAAAGAAGTCCATCAATTTTGAAGCAAAATTCATCAAAATTGGAAAATTTCATAAAAAAAACTAAATAATCATCAAATTTGAAAAAATACTATGATTTTGAAAAATTTCCACCAAATTTGGAAAAAGTTCATCGAATTTCAAAAGAAGCTCATCAATTATTTTTATAAAATCATCAAATTTGGAAAAAGTTCATTGGTTTTGAAAAAAAGTTAACAGAAAAATGAACAAAAATGATTAATTTTGAAAATAAATTCACAAGTTTTAAAAAGTGCATCAAATTTGAGGAAATTTCATTGTTTAAAAAAATTGGGATTTGAAAAAGAAAATGGTTTATATAAAGAAAAGAAAATAGAAAAGAAACAAGAAAGAAAAAAAACAAGGAAAAAAAAGAAGCGTGACTTCTCAGCTTGCAACGATTTAAAGAAGAATAATAGCTACAAACGTGAAGAGGTTGTATTGGTTGTTGCGTACCCCTGCCACTTTTTTGAAGCTTAGTGAAAAAGAAAAAAAGATGTTAGTGGGCAGGCGCAGTTTGGATGCGGAGGTTGCGCCCGATGGGGAAAATGACGACAAAAACATACACAACCCTAAGGGTATGAATCGTGATTATTATATCCAACAGTTCTAGACTTAGATGTGAGATAACTAAAATAGCAATTCTGTATATAAATTGTAAAGATATCGTCATCGTCAGCATATAGAGAGATTTAACTACATGCAGAGACCTCTTTTGTAGACAGACTTGCATGGCAACTAGAAACGCATACAAGTTAGTATTATGTGTATAATTCCTCCACAAGCTAGCAAATACGTATTATCAGGACTGTGATTTTCCATGACCATTACCGAAAACTTTTCTCAGCTATGTTAGCACAGTGCCAATCTATACACGGTAGTATTAGAATTATTTTAATCAGCCAAGCTTGAGTCTTTTTCGATAAAGGGAATATATTAATATCAAGCGGATATCAATTACACCCGACCTCTGCAACAACATAATGTCAAGAGCTAGTCAAGACATCAAGGATGCACACAGCCATAAGAAAAAAAGAAAGAAAAAACGCCGAACGGATCAGCGAAATAGGAGGAAGTACCACCACCAGAGGCCACACCCGGACTGCAAAAAAGGTTCTCCAAGAACGACGCCTCCAAGAAGGAAACCGTGCATCAACACAGTCGTCGCCTGATCACAGATCATGGGTTTTCACCCTGAAGAAAGTCCGACTGAACTCTAGGCAATGCCTTCAACAAGGAGACGAATAGAGATCCGCCATTGCCAGGTACAACCAGTGAAGGTCAGACCATGGGTTTTCACCCCGGAAGTCGAGACTTTGTGCCCAAAGAGCACCACCAAGAAGTCCTCATGTGTTGTCTCCCCTGCTAGCCAGGACTCCCGCAAAATGCCGATCATCCGGACCACAATCTTCACCACAACCAAACTCACCTCCTTCATCACTTGAAATCTCGAAGTCAACATGAGCCATCAAGATCCACTCATGGTGCCGACATTCTGACAAATCGGAGTGTCATAGGTCTGCATGTAATGTCCCTCCAGAGCACGTTGTTGGGGACAATCACTCTTGGTGCCCGACGGCCCATGTGTTGCGGCAGCTGATTTCCGGCAACTCTATGGATTCCTCTGGCACCCACGAACTTACTCTGGTCGCAACTCTACGTCATGTGGACCAGACGCACGTCCGCGAGTGGATATCACCCGGTGGTCCATGTGCTACGGCGGCAGATTACCGGGGACACCACGGACTCCACAGAACTCACGAACTCGATCCGGTCGCAACATGGCGTCGCGTGGACCAGACCCGCGTCCATGAGCTGCTGCCGGTGCTCTGATGATCTGACCGTCACCATCTTGTGTCGTCGGCCTCACAAACCGGCCGCCGTCATCCTGTGTGGCTGCCCTCACGATCAGGCCGCCGCATACTGGCAGGTCGGCTGCCTTCCGATCTGGACGTGGGAGCTGGCTGCACGTCTAGAACAGCAAGCCACCAAGGATTTGCATGCAGATCTGGATGCATCCTGCCCCATGTATATGCAGCGCCGGGCTACGATTACGCCACTACAAGAAAACTGACATATTGTGACGAAAATCCTCATGACAAAGATGGGCAACGTCATGGAAATACCTAATGTGTGATGTTTTCGCAGGTGGCGTCACTGATTACCACAAGTCGGTGACGATGGACGTCACGAGTCAGCTTCAGACCTTGAGCGCACATGGCTACCAATTTCTATGAAGGTTTGGTAATTTCCATGATGAACCTACTAGTCACCAAATTAAAACTATGAATGTAAGATAATAATTAGTTTGTCTTGTAATGTCTACCGGTAGGACCTGCCATAACTGGTTCAAGAGTTATTGAGCGGTACGACCCGCATGCTAGTGTTGGCACTACCCACCCTAGTTTTTCACAGTCTACTGAGCACCGTATTATTTCGTTCCATCTACTATTAGATAGGTATAATGGCCGGGGAAAACTTATTTTGTTCCATTGAATATAAATAGACACTGGCCGGGCAAAAAAAAACTTGAATCCATCCGTTCGTGAGCTGATGCTATTTAAAAAAATGAATATAAAAGTTAATGGGGGAAAGTTGGTATATGGAGTTTGAACCCGGGTAAAATAATATTGTACTAAAAATATTTATTATGGCTCTGGATTGTATATATACGCCTACAACACTTAGCTGGTTAGTTTTTTTTAGGGCAAGCTGGTTAGTTATTTCTTTCCGGGGGCTTGTATGATCGATCTGTTCATCTATTCGGGGTTCTAGTAGGCGTCACGTCGCGGCGGGGAGCGGCAAGGCAACATGGTTCTGGCTGGCGGCTATTCATAACTTTTTTAAGGGGCGTAACACAAACCATAGCCTGGCAAGCCCAGCAAAACGCCATTTCTTTAGATTTTTCTACGTGGGCTGAAGCCTGCTCAACCGCACATATAACAGCGAATTTTGTTTCCCTCGTCCAGCTTCTCCCCTCCCCGAGCGAAACCCTATTCCCTTGTGTGGCGGCGGCGGTAGATCGGAGGCAACCAAACACGACGACGGCGGCAGGAGTAGCTGCTCTCTCTCTTCCCTCTCCCGTCGGGTTCCTCCAGGGCGCTCCGCTACGGAAGCTGCTACTGGCGTCAGGTCCCTCCATTGCGCGCAGCGGCGGACCCAGCGTGCGCCGCGGCCGGACCAGCCTGGTTGCACGGCCGCGGCCCAGCCTGTGTGCGTGACGTGTGTTATTAGTGTTGAATGCCTGCGTGCGTGCATCCTCCGATCCCTCTCGTGTGATTGCAGGCACTGAACTCTTTACTCTATGGCGCCACTCCATACACTTCTCAGATCCATCGGAGCAAATGAGGGAGAGGATAGAGGAGTCATGGTGATGTGGGTAATGGCTATGGCTTCCTTGAGTGGACCGCCGGGTTCGCCTATGCATCACCTTCGTAGGGACTACCGCCACTGTGGTATGATTAACTAATGAGTCATCACGTAGTTGTCCCACCTTCCGCACTTATCAGATACATCTAGTTGACCCTCTGTTTTTCTTCTTCTTTGGTTTTGTCCGTCAGATTTACATTGAGCACAGACCACAGGGGCACACCGGAGTTCTGCGGGAGGTCCGTTAAGCTCGACCAGCAACCTGGGTGGCTGGGTTAACATGTTACATGTGTACGACGCTCAGCTATCCCCTCTCAGTTTAGATGAACCGCTTACATGAGGGGATTGGTTCAGATATCACTTTTGTTTTGTTCCTCCCTGTTAGTGAGTTCTTAACTTCTTATTGGTCAATCGTGAGATGCTTCTATAGTAATATTTGCTAGGTTAGATAGTCATTTTTTGTGCCATACTGTCAGTAGTGGTTAGCTAGAATATGGAAGCTAGTTTATATGTGTCACTAAGTTGAAAATTGTAAACTGAATTGTCCATGTTCTGATTTATCTTTTAGAGAAATTACCATGAGAACCTAGATAGTACATGTGAAATGGGTTAGTAATTAAATAATTAGCTGCAGTAAAATATTTTCATTATGCAGATGCTCCCCCAGTATTGTTATGTTATTTTGTAGTTCTGATCTCGTGGCAACTCTGTTTGAGGGAGTGTGAAGAGATTTGCAAGTGAATTGCTGTTGTTGAACTGCAGTGCGAGTTTAATGAGCGATTCGACATGATTTTGGCAAATTACTAATGGGGAACTAATTCATTGAACTCCTTTAGGCAATCTGAAGTGATACTGACTATATGTTAATGCAGATTACTATCCAAGTAAGCAGATATATTACAAGTTTACAACTAAAGATCAAAGCCTAAACGAACTTTTTAGGCCTGTGACCATAGCGTAATTGTAAGTAATTGATTTTTAGATGTAAGTTTCTTATTAATCACACTAAGTTTTTCGTGCTTTCTGCACTGTTCTATGTTGTTTGAAGGTTTCTTCCTTCGAGTCTTTGTCGAATATTCTGTTTTCTTGCACCATTTTAATTTGTGAAGGAGTACCTACTACAAATTTTAATTTGTTCCTCTCGGGATTTCAAACTTTGTGTTGAGCTATTATTTATGCGTGTCCTCTTACCAATAGTTCTCTTTTCTAATGTATTGATATGTGTTTATTCAAATCAAATATTTCAGATGACCTTTGTTGCTCATGAATACGACATGTTTAGTTTTGATCATATCACTTATTAGACAATTAATAACGTGTATTTTTTATTAAGGTTCCAACCTAGAGCTCCAAGTTACTTGCATGTCGTTCTTTGTTGCAATGGTAGATGGTTTTCTGTAACTCATTCATAATGTTATATTTATGTCTTTGTTTCTAATAGGCTGATTCGTAAGTCATCTTTCAAGAAGTTGATATGGACAATGGAGGATCAGAACAACTTTAGTTGCCTTCAAGAAGTCACGAGAAAGGCATCCAACAAAAAATCCAAGTTTTGATGAAGGTGGGAGCTAAGAGTCACACCAACAAAGTAAAAAAGATGTATCCGATGGTGACGTAGCTTGGGTTACGTTGCATGGGGCATGTAACTGTGATTTGTAATATGCATGTTGTTTAGAGACTAGTTAGCTTGTAATATTATGTGAAAATTGGTCAATGGAAAGATGGGCTTAAAAAGACCACTAGCCCACAATATGTTTTGAATCAGACAATGTTGAAGTATTATTAGAGGCAAAAACTATAAAGAAAATAATCCTTGAAAAGGCTAACAGAAAATGGCAATTGCTCCATAAAAAAGGGCTGGTTGGAAAAACCATAATTGAGTTGTAAATAGGTTATGATCCACCAAACAATTTGAACCCAAAATAGAAAAAATGAACTGAATTATTGGGCTTGGCCTATTTGGAAATCCAAAGCACATTAGCCTACCAAATCTCTAGTGACGACAGTTACGTCACCGAAGGTCCCATATCCGGTGACGTTTTTTGCGTGTCGCGTCACAAGTAATAATCTGTGACGGGGATTCCGTGACGATGCTCGTGACGCCTGAGAAATGTCACACATGAGTATTTTGTGACGTTTTTAGCTATTACGTGGAATTTTTGAGCTCGACATGGTAGGCCCGATCTCTTGTAGTGCGCGTAGACTTGACCCGTAGACAGCTGCGGCCGGAGTGCAAGCCTAGATCAGATCGCAGACAATGGGATTGGTGAAGAGTGCGCAGGCTAATAAAAAAGAAACAGGCAGGAGCGCCCCGCCGCCACCGTCCGCTGTGGGACGACCTCCTCCGGCGGCGGCGGGGGGAGGAAGGTCAGCGAGGGGCGGCCGGCGGCTGGGGCGGTAGGGTTCCCCCGAGTCGCCCGGTGCGGACGACGCGAGGGATATTTGTAAAGTGGAGCCGTGACAAAACCCTTCTCTAATCAACGAGTTTGACTCCATGATAAAGTATGCTATCTTGTAGTACATATTGAATAGCACACATGTACCAGCTGCCTCCTTTTTTTAGTGGCTTAATTAGAGCATCTTCTTCCTCCCGATGGAACGCATCGGCATCACCTCCACCAAGTAGTCAGCCATTTCCGATCTCATCTGAAATAATCTTAGTGGGGAGAGAGCCAGAGACATGCATGGTGGAGGCGGCGGTCAGGAGCACCATGACGGTGGAGGTGCAAGGGCGGAAGGTTGTGGCGCTTGCTGTACGGACATCTCGGAAGGAACGCCGGCGTGTACAGGCGTGTGTTGCCCCTGCACGGCTTGCGAGCACGGGGAGCGCACGGGCGACCTATGAGGGCTTGCTGTGGTCATGCCCGGCGAGGAGGTGCTAGCCGAGGATGCCAAGACCGATCGCACAGGTACTCTGAAAATATGCTTTATTAAAGCAAACTATAGCTGAGTAACTTTATATATAGGATTTGTGAAGCCTCGACATCTCAATTTATATTCATAGCAGAGTACTTTCAAAAAATATTTCTGAAGGTTAAGGGACCTCAACGTTTACTCATATAAAAGGCTCTAGAAACAAACTATTATTCAAACATAAAAAGGAAAATACAACACTATTATATGACTTAAGGATCAACCTACAGACAATGGAGTAGGATTCTTCTCATTCTTTTCTTTACATTTCTCTATTTTTACTTTTCAGTCGGTGCTCAAGAGCATAACATCACCGAAGATGAACTGCATCAAGGAATCATCCTTGTCCAGGTCGACTCTAGTGTACCAGTCGTCATATGAAGGGGGCTGCATCCATGAATTATCCTCTTCCGCAAGGGCTGCGGTGTACCAAGCGTTGACAGAGTTCTCCTCATCCGCGCTGGCGCCGGCGTACACAGGCTGCATCCCTTCGTTGTCTTTGTTGGCACCACCGGCGAGAAACTCCATATTTCCTGTGCTCGTGCTACCACGGTCGGCGAGGAACGGCTTCTTTCCCTTCCCCGCATGAACACTATTGAACTCGGACTCGACATGTATGTGATCCTTGTCTGTGCCAACGCCACAGAGCACGGACTCCATCTGCTCCTTGCCCGCGTAGGCAACATCAGACTCGACCAGTATGGGATCGTTGTGCGTGCCGATGCCACGGAGCACAGACTGTATCAGATACTTGTCTGATTCTATGCCACCAAGCACATAATGCTTGGGATCCTTGTGTGAATCGGCCCCGTCAGACACGTGCTCCATCAAATCCTTGTCCGTGTCGACGCCGCCGGGCACAGACTGCATTGGATCCTCATATGTGTCGGCATCACTGGATAAATCGATCAACGGAGCCACGGTGTTCTTTTTGAAGACTCGACACAATGCATAGGCGTCCTGAACAGAGGACGAACCATTAGGGTGTATGAGAGTTGTGGAGCTCGGTCACAACATAATCAGGAAAAGAAAGAAATGGAGATATACCTGAATGTGGTGGTTGCGTTGGCCCTGAAGACGATACTCATGCATGACCCAGTCGGTGCGTGTGCCGCCAGGCGCACGGCCGGTGTGGAACACAAGCGTCTTCTTCATGCCGACGATGACGCCGTTGTGCATGACGGGGCGATCCTTCCCGGTGGACTTCCAGAACCCGGCGACCGTTGCCCGCCCCATGCGAAGCCCGTTGGGGTACTTTCGGGCCCTGACCGCGAAAAAGTACCATTCCACCTTGGCCCCGGCGTCGTGTGTGCTGGGCGAGAAGGACTTGTCTGCACATGCATGATTGATGAAAATCAAGTCAATACTAGATATTATTGGCCCGGGCCGTCTCTGCAGGTAGGGACATGTAGGTGACGTGCCTGGCAGCTCCCAGGGCTCGTGCTTGTACACATGGACCTCGGGGATGAAGGCGTGGTGGCCGTGGACCTTGCGGAGGAGGTCGTAGGTCACGAGCTCCTGGCCGGTAGGGTGGAAGCGGAAGCCGGGCTCCGGCTGGAGGAGACCCAAAGCCAATGGCTGCACAGGTGCAATATCCGACATGGTTTGCGTGTTTTTTCTACCGTATAAAAGAAAATACGAGGTCAACAGGGGGAGGAGGATTTGATTGAGAAAATGGTGAGGGAGTCAAACCCTGGCCAATCAATTACCCTCGGGTAAAAGTGAAAAGAGGAAGTCGATGGCGTGAATCACGGTGTGGATTCAAACCCTGGCCATCTTGGGCGCTCTCTCTTGTTTTCTTCTCTGTTGGCGGACAGAATCTTGTTTTCTGTTGTGGATTTGAGATAATTGGTGGGTGCTTTTGGAGGGATTTCGATGGATGTGTGATTGTGAGACGATGGACGGGGATTTCATCCTCCTTACTTATATAGGTTCCGCCCGAGATTACACATGCGTGGACAGGTAGGGTGCCTCCTGAAAGCGCGTCAACATCCCGTGGTCACTGTTTCCTCCTCATCCGTGTGCACCAACTCAACTGAGATCACAAGCGATCTGCTTCTTGGGAGCCAATCACGCACCGCCACCGCTGCACTGCGCACACACCCACACACCAAAATCCAAAAGTTCCTTCTACCCCCATCGCTCTCTCCCTCTCTCTCTTCTCGACGTTGCCTTCTCTATAGATCGTACACTATTTTATTATTATAATGTATTTCTATTTATACACAGCAAATAGTAAATATATTTTTTGACATATTCCAAAGTTAAAGTAAAGATTTCTATTATTCTATGTAAAACACCGGCGCCAGTTATTTTTTGACATATTCCAAAGTTAATGTAAAGTCACTGCCTCCAAGCAACGGACGTCCATTTAGCCATGGACGGCGGAGGGCCATTCATCGGAACAAAGCGCGTCCATGCTCGGGTTTGGACTTTGGAGTATAATTAATATAATCATATGGTATGATAT
>NW_025230371.1:0-14761 GCF_018294505.1 Triticum aestivum
ATGATCAGATAATCAATCTTTTGGACCTTAAATATTATTGGCTGATACTCGTAATAAATACTAGTAACTTTATGCTCGTTCAATACATAATTGAGGTTTAAGTCCAACAATCCATGATATGTACCTTAACTCTGTATATTGATATATAGTATCACACGTACGATGATGAATCGCGTAATACGCAAAACAACAGTTGACCCGGTAGTGCGATCTTTATCTACGTGTGCTGATCCAATATATATATCACGTATAAACAATCGGCCGGCTCCTATTCTGAACTTTATTCCCATGAAGTGGTCTGATATCACACACACGCAAAAAAATGTAGGTTCAATACAGATGACCATGCAGTCCCACTCTATAACATATTCAGAAAATTATGGGCTCTATTAGTTATGCATATTAATATATCAATATCATGTGCAAATGGCCAACCACCTAACGATCCAAATTAAGACTAATATTGCGTAACTATACCACATAAAATAGTCTTCCCAACTACATCAGGTAGCTTTTAATCTCAGGCTTAATTCTATGTACCGATATAATAATCAAATAGAAAATATGAGTGCCACGCATATATTCATTTCTGAGCTTGTGTTCTTATAAATAACATGATAATGCATAAATAATAAATTAAAGATGATTAAGGGCGTTTCCCGCACAATAGCATGGACACCGTGCTAGTTATAATTTAGAAGTAGCATAAAAAACTTACTTAGATTTAACATGGCGCGAAATCAGATATCCAGGAGAGGGTACGAATCAATTCTTCTTCTTTGTCTTTTGGAAAAATGTATGCTGGATAAGACTCTCTTTGAACCTGTGAGGAATGACCACCGGCATGTCATCATCATACTTGAACTTAGCTACAAATTTACCCTTCTTGTCATACTGCAGGAGATGGCCATAGCAGCTGACAAGCACGTCCCCCTCCTCGGAGACAACCTTTGCCCACCAATCACCTTGCTTCTGGAAGCGCCTGATTTCCATCGCCGGCAGTTTGATCCGGTACTGGAATGCCCAGACATCATGCTCAGGGTCCTGAAGCACAAAGATGGACATCTCAGTCATGCCATCCTTGCTGGTGGACGCAGCAAGCTTTCCACCCAGGTCAAGCAAGTGCATAACATGGCGGGGGTTCACAGGTGGCGGAGTCATCTGCCGTGACGTCTCTGCCACTGTGTCGAACACCCGTATCCTGTGGTAGCGAAGACCTGACCGTCTCCTCCAGTGTATGTGCAGGCTGCCATTGAGGAGGACCGGCGCGCCAAAGATGGATGGTTCCTCGGCCAAAACCTCGGTTAACGGACAATCGACGAGCCATGAATTGTTGGTTCCCACCGTGAGGATGTAATACTCCTGCCGACAGATCAACTCTGTGGAGTTGTTTTTCCAGTACATGACGCGGAACTCCCCTGAAGGCTGGTGCCGGAAGAGGGCGAAGAGATTCTCTATGGGCTTCCTGTCCTGCCGGAGGGCAGCCCACTCGCTCGTGGCCGGATTGCAGATGATGTAGCTGCCGACGACGAAAAGGCCGTCGCAGGAGGCGACGATGCTGAAAGAGCCGTGGAATGGGAACTGGAGAGAGGGGCCGATCTTCGCGGACCGGAGGTGGATGGCGTTGAGGCCGGATTCGAGGCCGCGGCCGGAGATCCGGCAGGACCTAATCAGGGGAACCGCCGGCTGGCGGCGGTGGTGGTCGAGGAGGAAGGCGGGGTCGGACGCGAGGCTGCGCCAGGACCGGCAGACGGCGCGGAAGCGGAGCACGGACTTGGCCGGGAGGCGGGGCAGGATCTCCTGATGCAGGATCTCATCGGGGATGACGGCGAGGCGGTCCGACCTTGCCCTGCTTCTCCTCCTCGGCGGGGCCGTCCGCCCCGGTTCGTCCTCGGCGGCCAGGCGCCGCCCAGAACGGAGGAGCATCGGCGAGGTGGTTTTGGTGGAGTCGAGGAGAGTGGAGACGGGATCAAGCGGCGGCGCCCGGCAGGCCCATGCGGAAACCCTAGCAGGAGTACTACTCTGACAAGGGAAACCCTAGACGGAGTACCTCTGACAAATGGGTCCACTGAAGCGTGTGCGCCCGCTGTTTCCCCGCATTGCAAAATCTCATCAGCACTAAGGAATTGAGGATTTTTAAAAAAAAGAATACTTCTTTAAAAGAAATTTTATAATTGTGATCCTCAATTTGGTAATTTTCACATATACAACCTTGGGAGTATTTAACAAAAAACTACCACAATTCGTGCAACCGTGCCTACAAACTACCGCTTTACAAATTTGTGCAAAAAACTACCATTTTTTCATTAATCCTTGACTGAAAACTACTATGTCTGAAAAGTGTCCAATTTGGCTCTCTTAAGCGCATTTCTGACTAGTTGAACCCACACATAAGCGGGCTAAAAATGCAATCGGGTCCCTAGTTTTTCTTCCAAAGAAATCCAGTCCATGGAAGGGGAACTGTGCAGCCATGGCTCCTCGACGACCATCACAGGCCCCATGGAGCACAGGCCAGTTCGTGGTAGGGCTGGTACGGAGGACGGGCCAGAGCTTGCAATCGGCCATGGTAGCGCCGGTGCGAAAGGGAGCAAAGCTGTGGCTGACATCCCCATTCTCTCTGAAGTTGGAGCACTTGGTGCAATTGCAGTGCGCATTCTTTGGAGAGATCTGGATGAGCGGAAGCGCAGGCTGGCGATGGTGATGCGCGAGCATGAAGTCGTTGGTGGAGATGGCGCTGCGCCACAACTCGCGGACGGCCCGGCAGCGGAGACATCCTTGGACGGCAACCGCACGAGTATCTCTTCCACGATGATTGACTCGGGCAGGTCGTCGAGGACGGTTGCACCCATGCTACCTGGCATGGTGACTGATCGCCAGCTTGCCGGGTGCTCCACCAGTCTGATCAACTGAGAAGACAAGATATACGCCAGACATTAAGCAAGAACACGGTGCAAAACTAGTACCTATGCTGAACAAGATCGAAGAGAAGACTACGTACTCAGTATTTTAGATTCAAAGCCGCGCGATGTAGAGCAAGTGAGGTGGGGCATGTATAAATCGGGAGGAAGGGTGCGTGTTTCTTCTTTCTTGGGGAGATCAAACGGGATGGGTGGAAGCCTATGAGCTTAGTGGATGGAGTTACAGATACGGTGGCTTTAATCCGTATGAGTCGCAGCCGTACCTTTTGAGTGATGATGAAAGGACTCCAAGAGACTGACTCTTCTGGAGTGAACGAGGAGACTGATGTTCTGTGTATTTGTTGGGGTAAGAGCATCTCGAGCCGTTCGGTCCCTCAGGGGTTTGAAATAGCGCCACCTGGGCAAACCGGCAATAAAATCGGCTTGGGGCGGCCGGTTTCCCAGCCGCCGCCCCAAAGTCGCTCCAGACGCCCTTTTTTTTAACCAAACTCGGCCAAAATTCGTCCAAACACAGAAGAACTTCGGTCAAACTAGGCGATTTCATTGATATTTGTACAAAAAACTAACAAACATAATTTAAAACAACTAAAACTACTACCGCAGCGGCCATCTGAGCGCGGTCTCGTCGGCGGCGGCCATGTCCTCATGCTCCTTCTTCACGGGAAGCAGCCCCGGCTCGGTCTTCGGCCAGACGAGGCGGGAAGAGGGAGGAGAGGGGCGACCACCACCCTCGTTGTTGACTAGGGCGCCGCCACGGGTGTGGCGCCCGAGCGGCGTCTCCTGTGGCTCTGGCTTGAAGGGGCGGAGTGCCGGCGATCCGGAGGACAGTGAGCCCGAAGACGAGGAGGTCCCGTCTCCATTCGCTGCGGCGTCCAGGAGCTGCCGCGGCGACGGGAGAAGGAGGGGGGCGTCGGGTACTCCAAGCACGGTGTGTTCCTGGACTCGTTGTACTCGAGGACGGCCTCGAGGGTACGGCCGGGGACGCCCCACCATTGGCACGTCCCGTCGGAGTTGAGGCGGCCGCGAAGCTCGACGGCGTTGGTGGAGGCGAGCTCCTCCTCATTCTGGCGTTCGAAGTACGTTGTCCACAATGTGCTGCTGTTGAGGGCGTACCTCGGCTGGTTCCGCGTCTTCGCCGGCAGCGACGACCGGATGCGGGCGATCTTGGCCCGCCGTTCAGCTCCGGTGGGCGCTGGAGGCACCGGGACGCCGCTGGTGCTGAGCCTCCAGGCGCCCGGCACCCGCATGTCCGGCGAGGACGAGTAGTCGGCCTCGTAGAGGAGGCACGCCTCATCCTCGTGCAGGTGGCGATGGCCGAAGCCGTTGGCCGCCGCACCGTCGCCTGGGTAGCGCTCGACCATGCTCGTCGGAGTGGGAGAGAGGAGGGGCGCGCGTCAACGGTGAGAGGTCGAGAGAGGAGAGGGTTCTGTGGCGGTCGAGTGTGCGGTGCGCTCACCTGTGAGGGAAGGACGGCTTTTATAGCCGGGCGTGGGTGGCGAGAGGACGGCCGGCGTATGTACGCGTGGCGGCAGCTGACAGGACGTGCGTCACCGCGCACCAGCGAGGGAAGGGCGGCTTTTATAGCTGGGCGTGGGCGGCGAGAAGACGGCTTGCGTGTGTACGCGTGGTGGGACGAGGCATCAATGGAGGCTGACAGGTGCGGCAGCCTTCGCATTGATTCCCGTGCGAACCGAGGCGATGAGGACCACGATGGCGCCGAGTCGCTGACTCTGCGGGACCATCGGGCTTTCGCGCCAAAAACGTTTACCCCGACGCCCCCACCACGCCAGGTTCGCCCTGGGTCTGCCGGCGCCAAATTCGGCCCTAACCGGTGAAAATTGGGCTTTCGGGGGCGCGACTGGGCCATTTTTTATAGCCGGCGATAAAAAAAAGGGCCTTCGGGGGCTGTTTGGGGGGGGTGTGGAGATGCTCTAATTTGTGAAATAATTTATAAATAGCGCGCCTTAGCAACGTACCTCTTCTAAACGCTATAGCGCACTATTTAAAATGTATGTTCATGTGTTTGGACCAAAGACCCTTAGCAGAGGACCTCTTCTAAACGCGCTATTTAAAACCATTATCCTAACCTGCAATTTTAGCCACTGTCCTGCCAACTTGATTTACCTTGTATCCAGAATTCTACAATAACCAATCCTGAGTACTCAATTCCAGTAACCAAACGTCAATTGTCGATTTCAATGGTTCTGCTGGGTGTGGTGTGGGCTATCGCTGCTACTGTACTGCATGCAGGCAAGAGGAGTCGCACCCAGCTACTGTCCTTTTGGTTTTGGAACAGGCAGAAGAGAACTGTCCCATCCCTCCCCTAGATCCTCTCTTTGCTTGTATCCCTCTCTTGTTCTCCCCTAAACCTTCTTTTTCTCAATTTCTCTCTAAACACCCCCAATTACTTGTGTGGTTTGTACTCCCTCCATCTCATAGCTTGCAAAAACGTCTTATATTATGGGACGAAGCGAGCATCCATTAAGAGGCTACCCACCCGTACCACGACGTTTCAACTTTTCACTTGGGGCAACATATACACACCAGAACCCTTGTAACATAGGCTGATAAAGAAACACACAACACATATATGGCAAAACAGGATCATAGCATGGCAGTGCCTAAACCTTTCACATAAGTTGATAAACAGGAGAGGTGAACAACAACAAAACATTTTGTCCCGGGCAAGTTGCGCTGGGCGAACAGGACAATTGAACATAACTGTAGCAGGGGACACCTACACATAGGCGCAGCAATTGAAGTACTCCAACATCGCCAGTGCCTCGACCTTCCACATGAGTTGATAAACAGGAAAGGTGAACAACAACGACAACGACGACGACGACGATGACAACAAACACGACAACAACAACAATAACGACAACGACAACAACAACAATGTCTTTTGTCCCAAGCAAGTTGGGGCAGGTGAACATACAGATCAATCTTCTCATCTCCTAGACATATGTGCACCAATTGAGGTACTCCAGCATCACCTGAAAGAAGCAAAATAGAGCCAGAGTAAGAATCAGGTTCGCTGAGTTAAACAAGATGAATGTGTTGAAGCTTAAAAGGCTTGAAGTCAAATTTATATCCATGGACAGTTTAGGTCTATGCAGGGGTAAGCTTAAAGCAAGATATTCATACAGTGGGAGGATATCTCACTGAGGTTGTAGCACCAATTGTAAACAACCGAAATAAATAATTTTTTTTGCATAGCACTAACCCAACATTCAAATATCAATAAAATTGTCAACTGATCATCTCAACAGTGGGATTGAATAACAAGGCTCGAATAAGAGTTCACACTGCTGCCCGCCCTGAACCAAACAGCTGAACAGTAGGAGTGGGACACAGGTCGCGGTACTATTTCCTATTCCTAACCCTCTATTTCCTTTATTGGTCTATCTGCATTTAAGGAGTTGAAGCAAAAGAGGCATCCACCCGCAAGAGGATCAGATTTAATGATAACGGAATTAATCCATTGAATTTGTCAGTCTTGCAAATTACTTGCAGCGTAGAGTCTGGACTGAAGAACCACCTTGTTTATATCTATAATAGTGCACCCTGTGATCCAAGTATTCCCACATAACAATTCAGTGAAAGCTTCAAAGCTAAGGTTAGCTTCATACACCATGAACGGCAAAGTAACTGACAAAAATTCTGAATGTGCAAAACACAAAAGATATAATCATTTGTTTATATGAATAAAATGTAGATGTGTCTGTAATCACTAACAGATGCGTGTCTTCCATAAAAAAAATTGTATGAGTTTGCAACAACATAAACTGAATGTATCAATTTTCTGGCTGATATGAATCAGTGAATACGGGGATAGGTAGACCTCAGCAGTACGATCAAAATCAGAAGATACAAAATGAACAGACAATATCCATTATCTATAATGCGTTGATGAAAATCCAAAGTCAATTTCAAAGTGTCGATATTTCCAATATTGCTAAGCAAGAAAGTTGCAATAAATTGACTTTGTTGTTGTAATGGTGCAGCAGGTTTCGTTCCACATAAATGGCTGCCCACTATTGGCTGCTTCTATAATTAGATGACAGCTATAAATCTCACTAAAAGAGTGAATGATACCACATAAAGCTCTTGCATGAAAAAAAAGAAATTTCTTAGTAATAATTAAGATCCATCTGGTCAACGTGTTTGGACTCCCTCACCATTATCCTGAATAGACGGCAATTGATAAATCATAATAATAAAAATTTATATGCTTACAACCGAAAGACCATTTTTTTCAAGGGAAACCCATAGACCTTCATAAATACACACTGAAAGATATTATTGGTTACCAGCACAATGACATAGGTTCAAATCGTGCTACTGAAAAATAAAGATAATAACTCAGTCAAAAGACACTGCAAACTTATTATTGAGTATATTGTGCTTAGGGTTTTTACAAAGTTATGGTAGTCGATAGTCATCATTATAGTACCTAATAGATTACCTAAAATCACACCAATAGATTGTCATAATTGTAACCACACATATCATAACCAATGGATCATCAATAAGTGCTCTCGAACATAGCTGATAAATCTTTCATAACTATAGCAAAGTAGGTCATGACCAATAAATTCTGTAACCACACCTAAAGATCATTAGACATCTGATCTGGTAGGTCCTTATTATGATAAACCCCAAATGGTGGATTGCCATAACTGTAGCTAACATGATCAGATAATCAATCTTTTGGACCATAAATATTATTGCCGATACTCTTAGTATTTGCAACTTTATACTTATTCAATACATAATTATGGTTTAAGTCCAATTCATATATAGTATCACACGTATGGTGATGAATCGCATCATACGCAAACCAACAATTGACCCGGTAGTGCAATCTTTATCTACGTGTACTTATCCAATATATATTTCACGTATAAACAATCGGCTGGCTCCTATTCTGAACTCTATTTCTGTGCAGTAGTCTGATATCATACACACGCAAAAAGAATGTAGGTTCAATACAGATGACCATCCAGTCCCACTCTATAACATATTCAGAAAATTGCGGGCTCTATTAGTTATGCATATTAATATATCAACATCACATGCAAAAGAGCAACCACTTAAACGATCCAAAGACTGATTTTGCGTAATTATACCACATAAAAGAGTCTTCCCAACTACATCAGGTAGCTTTTAATCTCAGCTTTAATTCAATGTACCGATCTAATAATCAAATAGCAAATATGAGTGGCATGCATATTCATTTCTGAGCTTGTGATCTTATAAATAACATGATAATGCATAAATAATATATTAAAGATGATTAAAGGCGTTTCCCGCACAATTGCATGGACGCCATGCTAGTTATAATTTAGAAGTAGCATAAAAAACTTACTTAGATTTAACATGCCGCGAAATCAGATATCCAGGAGAGGGTACAAATCAATTCTTGTTTGTATTTTGGAAAATTGTATGCTGGATAAGACTCTCTTTGAACTTGTGAGGAATGACCATCGGCATGTCATCATCATACTTGAACTTAGCTACCAAATTACCCTTCTTGTCATATTGCAGGAGATGGCCATAGCAGCTGACAAGCACGTCCCCCTCCTCGGAGACAACCTTCGCCCGCCAATCACCTTGCTCCTGGAAGCGCCTGATTTCCATCACGGGCAGTTTGATCTGGTACTGGAACGCCCAGACATCATGCTCAGGGTCCTGCAGCAAAAAGATGGACATCCCAGTCATGCCATCCTCGCTTGTGGACGCAGCAAGCTTGCCACCCATGTCAAGCAGGTGCATAACATGGCCGGGGTTCACAGGAGGCGGACTCATTAGCCGCGACGTCTCTGCCACTGTGTCAAACACCCGTATCCTGTGGTAGTGGACACCTGACCGTCTCCTCCAATGTATGTGCAGGCTGCCGTTGAGAAGGACGGGCGCGCCAAAGATGGATGGTTCCTCGGCCAAAACCTCTGTTAACGGACAGTCGACGCGCCATGAATTGTTGGTTCCCACCGTGAGGATGTAATACTCCTGCCGACAGATTAACTCCATAGAGTTGTTTCTCCAGTACATCACGCGGAACTCCCCTGAAGGTTGGTGGCGGAAGAGGGCGATGAGATTTTGTATGGGCTTGCCGTCCTGCCGGAGGGTAGCCCACTCACGCGTGGCCGGGTTGCAGATGATGTGGTTGAAGACGACGAAAAGGCCGTCGCAGGAGGCCCTGATGGCGAAAGAGCCGCGGAATGGGAACTGGAAAGAGGGGCCGAGCTTCGCGGACCGGAGGTGGATGGCGTTGAGGCGGGTTTCAAGGCCGCGGCGAGACCCGTCGGAGATCCGGCAGGACCTGATCAGGGGAAGCGCCGGCTGGCGGCGGTGGTGGTCGAGGAGGAAGGCGGGGTCGGACGCGAGGCTGCGCCAGGACCGGCAAACGGCGCGGAAGCGGAGCACGGACTTGGCCGGGAGGCGGGGCAGGATCTCCTGATGCAGGATCTCGTCGGGGAAGCCGGCGAGCGGGTCCGACCTTGCCCGGCTTCTCCTCCTCGGCGGGGCCGTCCGCCCTGGTTCGTCCTGGGCGGCCAGGCGCCGCCCAGAACGGAGGAGCATCGGCGAGGTGGTTTTGGTGGAGTCGAGGAGAGTGGAGACGGGATCAAGCGGCGGCGCCCGGCAGGCCCATGCGGAAACCCTAGCAGGAGTACTACTCTGACAAGGGAAACCCTAGACGGAGTACTACTCTGACAAATGGGGTCCACTGAAGCGTGTGCGCCCGCTGTCCCCACATTGCATAACTCATCAGCATCCCCATTGCAAAAAAAAAACATCAGCGCCTAAGGAATTGAGGATATTTTAAAAAAATTCTTTAAAAGAAATTTAAGAATTGTGAACGTCAATTTGGTAAATTTCACATATACAACCTTAGAGCTTCTCTAGCAGATCCTGTCGCCGTACCACAAATTTTCGTTTCAGGAATCCTGCAAAACGAATTTATGGTACCACGCGGAATGCCCGGCAAAACAGATTCGATATACAAATACTGCATAATTTAAACTTAAACTCCACGTCACCATAGTTCACCGGAGTTCATCAGACATTTACAGACACAAGCTTAAAAACATAGTATAGATAAACCTAACTCTAAACTACTCTAGGGCTTGACGTTGAGGTAGTACTCGGTAGCGGAGCGGTAGAGACTACACGCGTGCTGGTACCCCTCGCCGCGCGGCGGCGCCTTCTTCTCCTGCCTCGAACGCCTCTTTCGCCTCGCGGAGACCCTTGGTGGTCGGACAAAGGGTCTCCCAGATCTCGTCAAACTTGCTCAACGCCGTTTGGCAACTACTGCGGGAGAGGGTGCCTCACTCCCTGGCCTGCTTCGAGCGCCATGCCTCAATCTGGCGGCTGGAGTTGCCGGCCTCAGCGTCGTGGTGGGCTCGCATGTGCGGCAGTGAGCCATCTCGGCCCCCGCGACCACCACGCCCACGACCTCTGCTCGAAAAGGGATTGTGTGCGCGAGAAACGGTCGCCGGAGTGGGGTGATTTGCGGCGAAGGCAAGTGGGGGAAATGCCTGATAGGAACTCTAAATTGGCCTCTATCCGGTAAATATAGCAGCAGAGCATGGATTTTATGGGGCGCTCGTATAATTTTTAGAGGCCGTGCTTTTATTTTACCGGGTCTGCTCGAGCTGAAATTTTACCGAATCCTGTAAATTGGCGGGAAATTATAAGGGCCAGCGAGGTTTTATAGGATCTACTAGAGATGTTGATATATTGTATCCAACTTCAACAATTACCTAGTTATCATTTGCATCCGCAAGGGCAGGAAGTTGGTCCTTGTCCCCCTATGTCGTTGTTGCTTCAAGTGATAGCACCATGCTGGCGACGTCCGCCAGCGGCGGCGAGGGGAGGAGCGGACGGCCGAGACTGAGCAGCAGCGGCTAGGGTTCGCTCCCTGGCCGCCCGCGGGGTCTTCCCCACCTCCGGCTTTGGCGGGGGCGGCGCGGGCCGTTCGCTCCGGCGGGAGCTCGCGCGGATCTGGCGGGGGTGGCCGCGGTCAGGGGCGGCGCGGCGTGCTGCGGGGTTCTCCTCATCTGGCGGCAGGCGCTCGAGGTGGGGGAGGCTCGATCCCCTTTGTGTTGCGCGTCTTGACGGCTCCAGGCGGGATGGTGGCCTCGGCAGCGGTGCCAGTAGGCCTTTGGGGCACGTCCCCGTGGCTCTTCTCCGGCTTGCCGGCCTATAGCAGCGTCTCTCGCGGGTGGCAGCCACTGTTTGCTTCGTCGGCGGGCCCTGGTTCTTCGGCCGGATGCCCATCTCTGGCGAGTCGGGGCGGGCGCGGCCCTTCCCTTCCTGCTATGAGGGGGTCGTCTTCGCAATGGCTGGCAGCGTGCTGGCTTTTGGAGGTCTCTGTGCTGTTGCAGCAGCAGTGGGATGCCAGATCTGGCCGTTTTCTGCCGGATCAGGCCCGGCGGTGTCTTTCTGGCCGTCGGCGAGGTATGTGGTGGCTTCTACTTGGTCATGGCGCGATGACTTCATGGGAGGTGTGCGGGTCAGCGGTGCAGTGCTTCGCGTGTGGGTGTGGTGTTGGAAGGTGCTTCGGGCGAAAGCTTGCCAAATCATGCCGGCCGGCGGCGTCGGCGTCCGCGGACGTCGTGTCACCTCCTTGGAGGCACCGCCATGGAGTCCACCCCCTGCACACCCTCGGTTCCAGCTCTTCGGGTGAAAGCCTAAGGCCCTGTCAGGTCGGACGACGGTGTCGACATCGTCGATTTCTTCTTTGGGTCGTCGTCTTGAAGAGCTTTGGATCCCGTTTGCGCGCTCCATGGGCTGGGTGCTCGCGGCATTGCGGTCGGCAGGTGTTCATCCGGCAATGGTGATGTGGCGCGACTTCTTGTGTGGCAACGATGGCGGCTTCAGGCGGAGTTGGGCTCGTGCTGAGCTTTGGTAGTCGGTCTCATCCGGCGTGTTCAAGGGGTTGCCGAGCCTCACTTGTCTTCCTGAAGTCGGAGCTGCAGAGGAGGTGCTCCTGAGGTGACGACGACACGAGACGGGTGGCCGGTTCCGGCGCTGGCTCGACGCAGGTCCAGCGCTTTCCCCCTACATGCTCGTCGCCAGAGTCGGAGCTGCCTGGTCTTCGACGCGTGCGGTGGACTATTTGGCGTTGTCCGGTGCAAGCCTTGACGCTCGTTTTTGGTGAGGGCTCCATCGGTGGTCGTTGATGGTGGAGTCGGAGTCGTCCATGACGATGACACCGGATTGCTACCTTGACGCTTTTCTCCTCGACGGCGTGTGTGCGTTCTTATGTGGGTTGCCAGGTTGCCCGGGGTGTCCTGTGTGGGCATGCTGTAACGGTTTTCGCCCGGTTTTCCGTTAATTATCCGGGCAATTCTCTTCTTCTTTATTAATGAGATGAGGCAAAACTTTTGCCTCCGTTTCAAAAAAAAAAAAGATAGCACCATGCCGTTGCTGCCAGGAACATGACCATGGTGGCCTACACAGTCGCTTAACATCACCATGAAATTGTATGTCGTCTCCACCACCAACGACTAGCATGTTGTTGACGCTACGAACGACAATCCAATTTTATTCATTTTTCTTCGACGTGACTAAGATTCATCACTTCTCTCCCATTTTTTTCCGCCACTTAGCTGCCACTCATTTCCCCCCATCCGAAGCGAGGAAATAGCCAAAAACTACCACAATTTGGAGAACTAACAATAAGCTACCATTTTGGGGGTACAATTTCTATAAATAGCTACCATTTCGCGTTAGTGACCAATTGACTCGAGATAAAAATGATTATAACTGGGATGGCCCACTCATAAGCGCTGATGTGGCATTGATGTGTTTGACCGTTTAGTTGAAGGTAGACCTCACTCATTAGATTCAACAATCCTCTCTTTTGACCGTTTTCTTTGTGACATTATAAAAGATACTTTCTGGGTGCCCCGGCACCTTGTATCACCGACGAGGACGAGGAAGCCGACCTCGGTGGTGGCCTAGAGGTCAACGTTGCGGATGGCCACACCAGTGTGGCCGACGACACGGAGCCGCCCACGCACCGCCTTGAAGACCCCCTGCGTCAACCCCGTCACGCTGCGCACCACCATTGCGTCCACCAGCGACACCTTGGTGCGCAACTCCGCCGCCATGAGTTTGTGTATATGCACGCAAATACCTCCTTGTCACCTGCGGCCGTCCCGGAGCACTGAGCCGCTCCATGGCCTCCACGTGGGTGGCGCTCACCTTCTCTACCACTGGTAGAAAAAAGCCCTTTAGTCCCGGTTCGCAACAGCCTTTAGCCCCGGCTGTGCAACCGGGACTAAAGGGTCGCGACTAAAGCCCCCCCCCCCTTTAGCCGCGGCTCCTCCGGACCGGGACAAATGTCTTTAGTCCCGGTTCTTGTGGCTGGCCGGGACTAAAGGCCCTCCACGTGGGCGCCCGGGGTTCGTCGGGGCCGAGGACCTTTAGTCCCGGCTCTTGTGGCCAGCCGGGACTAAAGGCCTCCTCCGCAGGTTTAGGGTTTTAGCCCCCCTAAACCTGGTTTCTTTTTAATTTATATTGTTTTATTTGTTTTATATTTTATTTTGTGTTTTATTTTATTTTTGATGAAGTTTCAGTACACATATTCTACGCTACTATATATATACATGCATATGAAATTTCAAACAACAAGAATTCAAGAGGAATATATAATATATATATACAACTTTGAACAAGTTTCCATACACAATTACAATGGATGACCATATACAACTTCGAACAAGCAGTTTCAATCTCGGGTATGCATATACATTTCTACGTCCTCGGTATAGTGTTGTCCTTTAGGATCGATGACTTCCCTCATTAAAAATCCTGCTAATTCTTCTTGAATTGGTCGGAAGCGAGCTTCTGGACTAAGGCTCCTCCGCAAGTTATCCCTCGCGTTCCGCACGCTAGCTGATTCCTTCCGCTCAGTGGTTTCTCTCCGGATGTTCTCACAAACATAGTATCCACATAGATCGGTCGCCGGTGGCTGCTGATCCACATTAACTAACTTTCTGAAATCTAGCTCATGTTTGAATTCACCGACAATTTCTTCTGAGAACCGTCTCCAAACCCTACAGGGCAAAGAAAATCAAATGAATAAGGGAGTTATATTAATTAGTTCATATTAGGAAATGAACGAAAGAGACCGATCGATATAGAGCTCAAATGATTGAAAATAATTACTTTTTAAGCATTTTTCTCATGTCGGCCCAATGCTTTGGATCCGAATCCTTAGAGTCGCTGATTAGAACTGTGGAGGTGTGAAGTTTAATATTTAGCAGAATCCAGTGGAACCTGCGGACACGTTACATGCACAGTCATGCATAACTCATCGATTAGACATACCATGCATGGAGTAAACAAAAGAGAATGGGCACAAGAGAGAAAACACTCACCCAAAATGGTAAGGAAATAGAATATGACTTTTGAGTTGATGCTTTGTAAGAAAGTTGTACAGGTCTTTCTCCACGTCGTTGGGGTGATATTTTAACACATGTCCATTAACAATATGTGGGTCAATGAACCCAACATCATGGATGTTTCTTTTTCTGCATTCCCAAATCTTCATTCTGCATAATAGCGTACGAAACAATATAGTTAGGACAATATATATATATATATATATAGTGCAGGCAATAATGAAGAACGAGATGAGGTAGAAATAAATCACTTACAGAACGTAGCAACTCAGCATAGATTTGTCGAGGGCGCGCAGATTGAACAGCTGGAACAATTCTTCTTCCTTTTTCCTTTCTTCTTCTTTCTTTCTTCTTTCCTTTCTTCTTCTTTCCTTTCTTTCTTCTTTCTTCTTCTTCCTTTCTTCTTCTTTCTTTCTTCTTTTTTTC
>NW_025230372.1:0-5174 GCF_018294505.1 Triticum aestivum
TGATGTCGCCCCGACATCCGTCTGTGGTATTTCTTTTAAAGCCCTTTATGTGGTGTCGCTAAGACGCCCGACTGTGGCATCATTTCCTTATATTTATTTGTTCACCTTTCGAGGCATCGCTTCAGACACCCGATCGGTAGTTATTTATGTTCTGTTGGGATTTCAGGCGGACTACCGCCGTTTCCCTTTTTACTTACCTTGTTATGCTAATTTTTGAAATGTACATTGGTGAATTATTCATGACGCATCCATGCATGCATTTGTTATATCTTACGTCCGAACTGTCTTGCGAGTACTTTCAAAGTACTCACTGGCTTGTTGATTTGGCCAGATGCTGACGAAGGCGATCTCATGGATGAAGAGTTTGATAGCGAGTCCGACACCTAGAGGAGTCCTAGTCAGTCTCGTGCGACCCTGGATTTGGTCACTGTTTTACATCCGCTTCCGCTACCAAATAAATTCATCGAGCCTCACCTCGACGCTCGATGAGATGACAGACTTAGAGTCTTGTATTTCTCTCCCCGCTGTGTTTTTCCACCACCGCCCTATCCTCGAGTCAGTAGTATGCCTCAACACCACTGTGTCATGTCCGCCATTATGTATAATTATTGTCGTGCTTGTAATAATTTGGTTGAGCAACCGTAGTTCGACCTTGCAATATATTTTATGCTACTGGCTTATTGTATCAAGAATTTGTATACCAGTGAGGAGGATTTCTCTCATACTGGACTCAAAAGATTGGTTTCTCAATAAATATTTTTATTGGAAAACCGGTCGTGACAGCTGGAAAGATCCTTGGAAATCACACTCCTTGGGATCGGGGGATAGGGCCGGCTGTTTGCCGGCCATGGCCACGACTCGGTCCAACATCTTCTTTCTTCGGCAATCACAAGGGACTCGGCCAGCCGGCTGCTGGCTGCTGCGCACTCGGAAGATTTCTTGTAATCGCCGGCTATGGTGATGATGCCCTTGGTGCTCGGAATCTTCATCTTGAGGTAAGCATAGTGGGGAACAGCCATGAACCTGGCCAAGGCAGGAGGGCCAAGCAATGCATGGTAGGGGCTCTCCAGGTCCACCACTTCAAACCAGATCGCTTCCCAGCGGAAATGATCCTTGTCCCCAAAGAGAACATCAATCTTGATCTTGCCAATGGGGGCGCAGGACAGGCCAGGTACAATACCATGGAACACAGTCCGAGTAGGCATGAGTTGCTTCGTCTTGACGTTCAGCTTCTCCAGGGTGTCACGGTACATGATATTGATGTTGCTCCCGTCGTCTATCAGCACGCGGGAGAAACGGGCGGCGCGTCTGTCCGTTGCAAGGGTGGCATCCAAAACCAACGCATAAGAGCCGGGAGATGGCATCACCTCTGGGTGGTCGGCCCGGCTCCAGCTGATAGGCTTTTCTGACCAGTGCATGTGCTCGGTGGGGTTGGTAGCGACCACGTTGACTTCCTGGTGCTCTCGGTGTCTGCTGTGCCGGCCTTCGGGGTGGCTTGTAAAGACGACATAGGCGGCATGCTCGTCGGGGAACTCATCGTGCACAGCTCCGACTGCCGGCCGAGCGGTCGGCAGCTGCGGAGCCGGAGGCGGCGGACCAGCAGGCGGAGGCGGCGCGAGCCCTTCGCCTTTGGAGATTCGGATGAGCCAGTGGCACTTCCGGGTTGTGTTGTTGGACGGCTTCGTGCCGCTGTGGAACTTGCATGGGGCGTCGAGAGTTTGCTCATAGGAGAAGGCCGGCTGCCAAGCCGGCCTGCCGCCCCTCTGCTTCTTGGGTGCGGGCCGCCCTTCGGGCTGCTCGTCTTCGACTGTGGCCACCTGCCGACTAGTGGAGAGTGGCACGGGGCCCTTGCGCTTGTGGTTGTTCTGTTACGGGCGTCGGCCGGAGTCCCCAGCCGGCGTCTTGGGCGCCGGGTTGAGTACCTTCCCGGACGCGTCTACCCGGAGTTCAGTCTTCATTGAGTTGTCGGCGGTGGCGTACTTGTCCCCTATGACCAGAAGCTCGTCGAGGGTAGTCGGCTCGTCGCAGAGGAGCTTGTGCTTGAGGAGGGTGCCTTCTCGGCACCCGGCAATGAAGTATTCTATGGCTTGCACCTCGTGCACCCCTTCGCAAGAGTAGCGGAGCTCGTCCCAACGCATGAGGTAGTCGCGAGTGGATTCGGCGGGGCCTTATACGCACAAGGAGAGCTGTCTGGGCTTGGGAGCCCGCTTGTAGGTGCTGGTGAAGTTGCGGACGAAGGCCTCTGTGAAGTCTTGCCAGCTGTTGATACTATATGGCCTGAGGCTGTTGAGCCAGGTCCGCGCCGTGCCTTGCAGCATGAGGGGCACGTACTTCACGGCAACGCGCCTGTTGTCGTTTGCTATGCGAACCACTGTGGAGTAGTCGATCAACCAATCTTCCGGCTTCACGGAGCCGTTGTACTTGGGCGTGTCTCTTGGGAGCGAGAACCCTTTGGGGAAAGGCTCCTCGCGGATGCGGGGGCCGAAGCAAGGCGGGCCGACATCATCTTCTTCTTCGAGCGCCAGGGATCGCGCTAGGCGGTCGATCCGATGGCGGGCGTCGTTCTCGCCGACTCCTTCGCGGCGACCTAATCGGCCACTGAGAGTCGGATGCGTGACAGGCGGTGGGGTGGGATATCTCTCCCCACGAGGCGGAGGCGGAGGCGGGTTGCCCCGCCGCTCCACGGCCCGGGGACGGCCTTCTGCGTCTCGCTTGATGGAGATCTGGGTTCGGCTTCGGCTGGCAGCCGGCTCTTTCTCGTGTCGCGCGCGGGTTTTACCCGCAGTCGGCGTCCGGGACGTCGCGCCGTGCTCTCGGCGCGGGGGAGGGCTTTCCGCGCGGGCGTCGGCTTCGTGCCGCTGTGCGGCTGGATCGATTAGTTGCTGGATGCGTCTGGTCATGTGGGGGAGTTCTTCGGCCCCCAGTCCATCTAGCTCGTCTACGGCCGCCTGGGCGGCGCGCAGGTTCTCGAGTGGAGTGGCGTAGACTGGGCGGTCGACTCCTAGCGTGTCGGCAAGGGCAGCGCCGCGCTGTCTGACAACGCCGGCTCGGCTTGGCCTGCCTGGGGGCGGCGTGCCAAAGGCGGCGCGGTCGGCTTCGCGCTGGTGGGCCTAAGTGAGGCATCTCATGAAAGCCAACTTCCGGCCCTCCGCGAGGAGGGCGAGGCGGCGAGCCTCCAGTGCTTCGGCGTCGGCATCGGCCGGGAGGGGGATGGACAAGTCGTGGACCGCCGCATGCGGGGCGTCGAGGGCGTTCTCGCCAGAAGCGTCGCCGTGGCTGATGACCATCACCTCGGCGGTGGCACCGTCGCAGCCATCGGCCCGGGGAAGCGGGTCGTTGTAGATCGCGACGTTGGTGGGGAAAGCATCGAGCGAGGCCGTGTCGGAGTCGACAGGCATCGGATCGGTGGAGCCATCAGACTCCAAGTCCACAGCAGGCTCGCCGGAGACGTGGAGCTGGCCGAGGAGGTTGACGAGGTGGTCGGTGCCCGCGTCAGAGGCGGGCTCGTCGGAGATGAGGGTCTCGTCAAGGAGATCGGCGAGGCCGCTCGCTGCGCAGACGTTGGTGACGCCTTGCAGCACGTCGTCGCAAGCGCCATCGGGCGTGCCGGGCTGGCTACGCTCGCTGGGGAGGAAGAGGGTTCCCATCCAGAACAGGTCTCCGGACGATGGTGCACCTGGCCCCATGGTGGGCGCCAAATGTCGGGTGGTAGGTGCGACATATGCCAACGGGTGGCTTATCATTGTGGGAGGCAGTAAGGCGTCGCCGGTGCCTGGAAGCGGGATGAGGCGAAGACATGCACGCCGGCGAATCTTACCCAGCTTCAGGGCTCTCCGTGGAGATAACACCCCTACTGCTGCTCTGCGGGGTCTCCGCATGATCACTGGATGAACGAGTGGCTACAAGATGCTCCTTGAGCTGTTTGGCGAGAAGAAGAAGAAGGGCACGGCTAGCTCTCCTCTCCTCTCTATGTGGTGTCTAAAACTAGCACAGATCAACCCTTTGCATGGGTGCCCCGGGGGGTTTATATAGGCCCAACCCCGGGGGTACAATGGTAATCCGGCTGGGCGTGGGCCCTAGCCGTCGGTGTCTACGCTCGCCGGCTTCTGCGTCAGCTGCTGGGGCCCGCCGGCTGGTGGGTCCTGCCGGCTGCCGGCTCCTTGGTCGACAGGCAGGCCCCACTGTCAAGGGCCTTGTCGACGGCTGGTTACTGTTGCCTCAAACCTGGTGACGAGGGCTTCATCGAGGTAAGTGTGGCTACAGTGCCGCTGCCCGGCGGGCAATCGCTGTAGCATCACCTCGTCTTGTCTCCTTAATGGGGCGTCTCCTTCGAGGGAGGAAGCAAGCCGGCTGTGGGGAGCCGGCCCTGTCTTGGGCCGACTGGGGGAGGCCTGGCCGCCTTCGGGTGTCTCTCTGCCTGAAGGGGCCCACCGCCCGTGGGCCGCGATGATAGCCCGTCGTGGGTGGCATCAGGGTCATCATGGCAACAGTGCCGCGCCGGACGGGTCATGGCCACCCCGTACGGTGCACTGTGCCAGGCGTGCTCCGGGATTCGGGGGTGGCAGGCTTTACTGTAGCCACGCCCCGCCACATCGCCGTTATGTGGATGCAGACTTCGAGGGTACGATCTTGACCGCTTTGTGGGAGTCGGCTTCTCACGGCCGGCTTCTTGGAGCCGGCCCTCCCGCAGCTTTCTTCATGAGGGCTAAAGCCGGGCCGCCTTCCGATAGTCGGCCTGGGAGACAGCCGGCAAGGGGAAGGCGGCCCCACGTCTTGGATTCTTGAGGGCCGGATCGGCTCGTAATTTTTTCAGAAGGGCTAGGGGGAGCCGGCTAGGCTACCCGTGGTCGTTTACTCCGACATATGTATAGCGGTTGGCACACGTTTTGGTCTTGACTCTCCAGTAGAAACTTTGGGTCACTCTTTGAAGTACTTTGTGTTGGTTGAATAGATGAATCTGAGATTGTGTGATGCATATCATATAATCATACCCACAGATACTTGAGGTGACATTGGAGTCTCTAGGTGACATTAGGGTTTTGGTTGATTTGTGTCTTAAGGTGTTATTCTAGTACGAACTCTAGGATAGATTGAACGGAAAGAATAGCTTCATGTTATTTTACTACGGACTCTTGAATAGATCGATCAAAAAGGATAACTTTGAGGTGGTTCCG
>NW_025230372.1:8514-9876 GCF_018294505.1 Triticum aestivum
AAAAAAACAAAAAATGAGAGAAAACAGAGAAGGGGAAATGCTGCTATCCTTTTACCACACTTGTGCTTCAAAGTAGAACCATGATCTTCATGATAGAGAGTCTCCTATGTTGTCACTTCCATATACTAGTGGAAATTTTCATTATAGAACTTGGCTTTTATATTCCAATGATGGGCTTCCTCAAATTGCCCTAGGTCTTCATGAGCAAGCAAGTTGGATGCACCCCCACTTAGTTTCTTTTTGAGCTTTCATAAACTTATAGCTCTAGTGCATCCGTTGCATGGCAATCCCTACCCACTCGCATTGACATCTATTGATGGGCATCTCCATAGCCCGTTGATACGCCTTGTTGATGTAAGACTATCTTCTTCCTTTTGTTTTCTCCACAACCACCATATTCTATTCCACCCATAGTGCTATATCCATGGCTCACGCTCATGTAGTGCGTGAAAGTTGAAAAGGTTTGAGAACATCAAAAGTATGAAACAATTGCTTGGCTTGTCATCGGGGTTGTGCATGATTTAAATACTTTGTGTGATGAAGATGGAGCATAGCCAAACTATATCATTTTGTGTAGGGATAACTTTCTTTGGCCATGTTATTTTGAGAAGACATGATTGCTTTATTAGTATGCTTGAAGTATTATTGTTTTTATGTCAATATTAAACTTTTGTTTTGAATCTTATGGATCAGAACATTCATGCCACAATGAATAAAATTACATGGATAAATATGTTAGGTAGCATTCCACATCAAAATTCTATTTTTATCATTTACCTATTCGAGGACGAGCAGGAATTAAGCTTGGGGATGCTTGATGCTTCTCCAACGTATCTATAATTTTTTATTGTTCCATGCTATTATATTATCTATCTTAGATGTTTTATATGCATTTATTTGCTATTTTATATGATTTTTGGGACTAACCTATTAACCTAGAGCCTAGTGCCAGTTTCTATTTTTTCGTTGTTTTTGAGTTTCGCATAAAAGGAATATCAAACGGAGTCCGATTGACCTGAAAATTTACGGAGATTACTTTTGGAAAATATAAAAAATACTAGAATGAAAAGACACTGAAGAAGAGTCCCGAGGCCACCACAAGGGTGGAGGGCACCCCCCTAGGGCGCGCCCCCCGGCCTTGTGGCTGCCTCGTGGGTGAAGGAAATATGCCCTAGAGGCAATAATAAAGTTATTATTTATTTCCTTATATCATGATAAATGTTTATTATTCATGCTAGAATTGTATTAACCGGAAACATAATACATGTGTGAATATATAGACAAACTTAGTGTCACTAGTATGCCTCTACTTGACTAGCTCGTTAATCAAAGATGGTTATGTTTCCTAACCATGAACAAAGT
>NW_025230372.1:10300-14758 GCF_018294505.1 Triticum aestivum
TTGTTATTTGATTAACGAGGTCACATCATTAGTTGAATGATCTGATTGACATGGCCCATTCCATTAGCTTAGCACCTGATCGTTTAGTATGTTGCTATTGCTTTCTTCATGACATATACATGTTCCTATGACTATGAGATTATGCAACTCCCGTTTGCCGGAGGAACACTTTGGGTGCTACCAAACGTCACAACGTAACTGGGTGATTATAAAGGAGCATTACAGGTGTCTCCAAAGGTAGATGTTGGGTTGGCGTATTTCGAGATTAGGATTTGTCACTCCGATTGTCGGAGAGGTATCTCTGGGCCCTCTCGGTAATGCACATCACATAAGCCTTGCAAGCATTGCAACTAATGAATTAGTTGTGAGATGATGTATTACGGAATGAGTAAAGAGACTTGCCGGTAACGAGATTGAACTAGGTATTGGAATACCAACGATCGAATCTCAGGCAAGTAACATACCGATGACAAAGGGAACAACGTATGTTGTTATGCGGTCTGACCGATAAAGATCTTCATAGAATATGTAGGAGCCAATATGGGCATCCAGGTCCCGCTATTGGTTATTGACCGGAGACGTGTCTCGGTCATGTCTACATTGTTCTCGAACCCGTAGGGTCCGCACGCTTAAGGTTACGATGACAGTTATATTATGAGTTTATGCATTTTGATGTACCGAAGGTTGTTCGGAGTCCCGGATGTGATCACAGACATTACGAGGAGTCTTGAAATGGTCGAGGCACAAAGATTGATATATTGGAAGCCTATGTTTGGATATCGGAAGTGTTCCGGGTGAAATCGGGATTTTACCAGAGTACTGGGAGGTTACCGGAACCCCCCGAGAACCATATGGGCCTTAGTGGGCTTTAGTGGAAAGGAGAAAGGGGCAGCCCAAGGTGGCCGGCCCCCTCTCTCCCCCCCCCCGAGGAATCCTATTCCAACTAGGATTGGGGGGGAATCCTACTCCCGGAGGGAGTAGGACTCTCCTGGCGCGCCCCTTGTGGCCGGCAAGCCTCCCCCCTTTTGGTCCTTTATATACTGAGGTATAGGCACCCTAGAACACACAAGTTGATCCACGTGATCTATTCCTTAGCCGTGTGTGGTGCCCCAGCCATCATATTCCTCGATAATACTGTAGCGGAGTTTAGGCGAAGCCCTGCTGCTGTAGTGCATCAAGATCGTCACCACGCCGTCGTGCTGACGGAACTCTTCCCCGACACTTTGCTGGATCGGAGTCCGGGGATCGTTATCGAGCTGAACGTGTGCTCGAACTCGGAGGTGCCGTAGTTTCAGTGCTTGATCGGTCGGATCGGGAAGACGTACGACTACTCCCTCTATGTTGCGTCAACGCTTCCGCAGTCGGTCTGCGTAGGTACGTAGACAGCACTCTCCCCTCTCGTTGCTATGCATCACATGATCTTGCGTGAGCGTAGGAATTTTTTTGAAATTACTACGAAACCCATCAGTGGCATCCGAGCCAGGTTATTTATGTTGATGTTATATGCACGAGTAGAACACAAGTGAGTTGTGGGCGATATAAGTCATACTGCCTACCAGCATGTCATACTTTGGTTCGGCGGCATTGTTGGACGAGACGACCCGGACCAACATTACGCGTACGCTTACGCGAGACCGGTTCCCCCGATGTGCTTTGCACATAGGTGGCTTGTGGGCGACTGTCTCTCCAACTTTAGTTGAACCGAGTATGGCTACGCCCGGTCCTTGCGAAGGTTAAAACGGAGTCTATTTGACAAACTATTGTTGTGGTTTTGATGCGTAGGTGAGATTGGTTCTTGCTTAAGCCCGTAGCAGCCACGTAAAACTTGCAACAACCAAGTAGAGGACGTCTAACTTGTTTTTGCAGGGCATGTTGTGATGTGATATGGTCAAGGCATGATGCTGAATTTTATTGTATGAGATGATCATGTTTTGTAACCAAGTTATCGGCAACTGGCAGGAGCCATATGGTTGTCGCTTTATTGTATGCAATGCAATCGCGATGTAATGCTTTACTTTATCACTAAGCGGTAGCGATAGTCGTGGAAGCATAAGATTGGCGAGACGACAACGATGCTACGATGGAGATCAAGGTGTCGCGCCAGGTGATGATGGTGATCATGACGGTGCTTCAGAGATGGAGACCACAGGCACAAGATGATGATGGCCATATCATATCACTTATATTGATTGCATGTGATGTTTATCCTTTTATGCATCTTATCTTGCTTTGATTGACGGTAGCATTATAAGATGATCTCTCACTAAATTATCAAGAAGTGTTCTCCCTGAGTATGCACCATTGTGAAAGTTCTTCGTGCTGAGACACCACGTGATGATCGGGTGTGATAGGTTCTACGTTCAAATACAACGGGTGCAAAACAGTTGCACACGCGGAATACTCAGGTTATACTTGACGAGCCAAGCATATACAGATATGGCCTCGGAACACGGAGACCGAAAGGTCGAGTGTGAATCATATAGTAGATATGATCAACATAACGATGTTCACCATTGAAAACTACTCCATCTCACGTGATGATCGGTTATGGTTTAGTTGATTTGGATCACGTAATCACTTAGAGGATTAGAGGGATGTCTATCTAAGTGGGAGTTCTTTAATTAATTTGATTAACTGAACTTAAACTTATCATGAACTTAGTACCTGATAGTATCTTGCTTGTTTATGTTGATTGTAGATAGATGGCTCGTGCTGTTGTTCCGTTGAATTTTAATGCGTTACTTGAGAAAGCAAAGTTGAAAGATGATGGTAGCAATTACATGGACTGGGTCCATAACTTGAGGATTATCCTCATTGCTGCACAGAAGAATTACGTCCTGGAAGCACCGCTGGGTGCCAGGCCTACTGTAGGAGCAACGCCGGATGTTATGAACGTCTGGCAGAGCAAAGCTGATGACTACTCGATAGTTCAGTGTGCCATGCTTTACGGCTTAGAATCGGTACTTCAACGACGTTTTGAATGTCATGGAGCATATGAGATGTTCCAGGAGTTGAAGTTAATATTTCAAGCAAATGCCCGGATTGAGAGATATGAAGTCTCCAATAAGTTCTATAGCTGCAAGATGGAGGAGAACAGTTCTGTCAGTGAGCATATACTCAAAATGTCTGGGTATAATAATCACTTGATTCAATTGGGAGTTAATCTTCCAGATGATTGCGTCATTGACAGAATTCTCCAATCACTGCCACCAAGCTACAAGAGCTTCGTGATGAACTATAATATGCAAGGGATGAACAAGACTATTCCCGAGCTCTTCGCGATGCTGAAAGCTACGGAGGTAGAAATCAAGAAGGAGCATCAAGTGTTGATGGTCAACAAGACCACTAGTTTCAAGAAAAAGGGCAAAGGAAAGAATAAGGGGAACTTCAAGAAGAACAGCAAGCCAGTTGCTGCTCAAGAGAAGAAACCCAAGTCTGGACCTAAGCCTGAAACTGAGTGCTTCTATTGCAAGCAGACTGGCCACTGGAAGCGGAACTGCCCCAAGTATTTGGCGGATAAGAAGGATGGCAAGGTGAACAAAGGTATATGTGATATACATGTTATTGATGTGTACCTTACTAATGCTCGCAGTAGCACCTGGGTATTTGATACTAGTTCTGTTGCTAATATTTGCAACTCGAAACAAGGACTACGGATTAAGCGAAGATTGGTTAAGGACGAGGTGACGATGCGCGTGGGAAACGGTTCCAAAGTCGATGTGATCGTAGTCGGCACGCTACCTCTACATCTACCTTCGGGATTAGTATTAGACCTAAATAATTGTTATTTAGTGCCAGCGTTAAGCATGAACATTATATCTGGATCTTGTTTGATGTGAGACGGTTATTCATTTAAATCAGAGAATAATGGTTGTTCTATTTATATGAGTAATATCTTTTATGGTCATGCACACTTGAAGAGTGGTCTGTTCTTGTTGAATCTCGATAGTAGTAACACACATTTTCATAATGTTGAAGCCAAAAGATGCAGACTTGATAATGAGAGTGCAACTTATTTGTGGCACTGCCGTTTAGGTCATATCGGTGTAAAGCGCATGAAGAAACTCCATTCTGATGGACTTTTGGAACCACTTGATTATGAATCACTTGGTACTTGCGAACCGTGCCTCATGGGCAAGATGACTAAAACACCGTTCTCCGGTACTATGGAGAGAGCAACAGATTTGTTGGAAATCATACATACAGATGTATGTGGTCCGATGAATATTGAGGCTCGTGGCGGATATCGTTATTTTCTCACCTTCACAGATGATTTAAGCAGATATGGGTATATCTACTTAATGAAACATAAGTCTGAAACATTTGAAAAGTTCAAGGAATTTCAGAGTGAAGTTGAAAATCATCGTAACAAGAAAATAAAGTTTCTACGATCTGATCGTGGAGGAGAATATTTGAGTTATGAGTTTGGTGTACATTTGAAAAATTGTGGAATAGTTT
>NW_025230373.1:0-6409 GCF_018294505.1 Triticum aestivum
TATTGATCAATGAGCTAGTCAACTAGAGGCTTACTAGGGACATGGTGTTGTCTATGTATCCACACATGTATCTGAGTTTCCTATCAATACAATTCTAGCATGGATAATAAACGATTATCATGAACAAGGAAATATAATAATAACCAATTTATTATTGCCTCTAGGGCATATTTCCAACAGTCTCCCACTTGCACTAGAGTCAATAATCTAGTCCACATCACCATGTGATTAACACTCATAGGTCACATCACCATGTGACCAACATCCAAAGAGTTTACTAGAGTCAACAATCTAGTTCACATCACTATGTGATTAACACTCAATGAGTTCTGGTTTGATCATGTTATGCTTGTGAGAGAGGTTATTAGTCGACGGGTCTGAACCTTTCAGATCCGTGTGTGCTTTACGAATATCTATGTCATCTTGTGGATGCTACCACGCGCTACTTGGAGCCATTTCAAGTAACTGCTCTACTATACGAATCCGGTTTACTACTCAGAGTCATCCGGATTAGTGTCAAAGTTCGCATCGACGTAACCCTTTACGACGAACTCCTTTTCACCTCCATAATCGAGAAAATCCTCAGTCCACTAGATACTAAGGATAAGTTCGACCGCTGTCATGTGATCCATTCCCAGATCACCATTGTACCCCTTGACCAACTCATGGCAAGGCACACTTCATGTGCGGTACACAGCATAGCATGCTGTAGAGCCTACATCTGAAGCATAGGGGACGACCTTCGTCCTTTCTCTCTCTTCTGCTGTGGTCAGGTCTTGAGTCTTACTCAATACTCACACCTTGTAACACAGCCAAGAACTCCTTCTTTGCTGATCTATTTTAAACTCTTTCAAAATTATGTCAAGGTGTGCGTTCTTTGAAAGTATCATCGGGCGTCTCGATCTATCTCTATAAATCTTGATGCCCAATATGTAAGCAGCTTTATCCAGGTCTTCCTTTGAAAAACTCCTTTCAAACAACCCTTTATGCTTTCCAGAAATTTTACATCATTTCGGATCAACAATATGTCATTCACATATACTTATCAGAAATGTTGTAGCGCTCCCACTCACTTTATTGTAAATACAAGTTTCTAACAAACTTTGTATAAACCCAAAAACTTTGATCACTCCATCAAAGTGTATATTCTGACTCCGAGATGCTTGCTCTAATCCATGGAAGGATCGCTGGAGCTAGCATACCTTTTAGCATCCTTAGGATCGACAAAACCTTTCTGATTGTATCACATACAACCTTTCCTTACGAAAACTGGTACGGAAACTTGTTTTGACATCCAACTGCCAGATTTCATAAATGCAGCTAATGCTAACATGATTCCGACGGAATTAAGCATCGCTACGGATGAGAAAATCTCATCGTAGTCAACTCCTTGAACTTGTGAAAATACTCTTTGCCACAAGTCGAGCTTTATAGATGGTAACATTACCGTCCATGTCCGTCTTCTTCTTAAAGATCCATTCATACATGAATCCTATCTCGGATTTCATGGCTTCTAACCATTTGTTGGAATATGGGCCCACCATCGCTTCTCCATAGCTCGTAGGTTCATTGTTGTCTAGCAACATAACTTCCAAGACAGGATCACGTACTACTCTGAAGTAGCATGCATCCTCGTCGTCCTACGAGGTTTGGTAGTGACTTGATCTGAAGTTTCATGATCACTATCATAAGCTTCCACTTCAATTGGTGTAGGTGCCACAGGAACAACTTCCTGTGCCCTGCTACACACTAGTTGAAGTGACGGTTCAATAACCTCATCAAGTCTCCACCATCCTCCCACTCAATTCTTTTGAGAGAAACTTTTCCTCGAGAAAGGACCCGTTTCTAGAAGCAATTACTTTTGCTTCCAGATCTGAAATAGGAGGTATACCCAACTGTTTTTGGGTATTCTATGAAGACGTATTTATCCGCTTTGGGTTTGAGCTTATCAGCCTGAAACTTTTTCACATAAGCATCGCAGCCCCAAACTTTTAAGAAACGACAACTTAGGTTTCTCTAAACGGTGTCGTCTCAACGGAATTGCGTGGTGCCCTATTTAAAGTGAATGCGGTTGTCTCTAATGCCTAACCCATAAACGATAGTGGTAATTCGATAAGAGACATCATGGTATGCACCATATCCAATAGGGTGCAGTTATGATGTTCGGACACACCATCACACTATGGTGTTCCAGGCGGTATTAATTGTGAAACACTTTCCACAATGTCTTAATTGTGTGCCAAACTCGTAACTCAGACACTCATCTCTATGATCATATCACAGACATTTTATCCTCTTGTCACGACGATCTTCAACTTCACTCTGAGATTACTTGAACCTTTCAATAATTCAGACTTGTGTTTCATCAAGTAAATACACTCAGCATCTACTCAAATCATCTGTGAAGTAAGAACATAACGATATCCACTGCATGCCTCAGCACTCATTGGACTGCATACATCAAAATGTATTACTTCCAATAAGTTGCTCTCTTGTTCCATCTTACTGAAAACGAGGCCTTTCAGTCATCTTGCCCATGTGGTATGATTTGCATGTCTCAAGTTATTCAAAATCAAGTGAGTCCAAACGATCCATCTGCATGGAGTTTCTTCACGCATGTATACCAATAGACATGGTTCGCATGTCTCAATCCTTTCAAAAACGAGTGAGTCCAAAGATCCATCTACATGGAGCTTCTTCATGCGTTCTATACCAATATGACTCAAGTGGCAGTGCCACAAGTATAGGGTACTACCATTACTATCTTATATCTTTTGGCATGAACATGTGTATCACTACGATCGCGATTCATTTTAGGTGCAAGACCATTGAAGGTATTATTCAAATAAATAGAGTAACCATTATTCTCCTTAAATGAATAACCGTATTGCGATAAACATAATCCAATCATGCTTAACGCAAACACCAAATCTCGATGGTAGAGGGAGCATGCGATGCTTGATCACATCAACCTTGGAAACACTTCCAACACATATCGTCATCTCACCTTTAGCTAGTCTCCGTTTATTCCGCAACTTTTATTTCGAGTTACTAACACTTAGCAACCGAACCGGTATCTAATACCCTGGTGCTGCTAGGAGTACTAGTAAAGTACACATTCATATAACGTATATCCAATATACTTCTGTCGACCTTGCCCGCCTTCTCATCTACCAAGTATTTAGGGTAGTACTGCTTCAGTGACCGTTCCCCTCATTACAGAAGCACTTAGCCTCGGGTTTGGGTTCAACCTTGGGATTCTTCACTGGAGCAGCAAACGACTTGCTGTTTCATGAAGTATCCCTTTTGCCCTTGCCCTTCTTAAACTAGTGGTTTTACTAACCATCAACAATTGATGCTCCTTCTTGATTTCTACTCTCGCGGTGTCAAACATCGCGAATAGCTCAAGGATCATCATAACTATCCCTGATATGTTATAGTTCATCACGAAGCTCTACTAGCTTGGTGGCAGTGACTATGGAGAACTATCACTATCTCATCTGGGAGAATAACTCCCACTCGATTCAAGTGATTGTAGTACTCAGACAATCTGAGCACATGCTCAATGATTGAGCTTTTCTCCCTCAGTTTGCAGGCTTAAGGAACTTGTCAGAGGTCTCATACCTCTTGACGTGGGCACTAGTCCGAAATCCCAATTTCAGTCTTCGGAACATCTCATATGTTCTGCGACGTTTCAAAAAACCGTCTTTGGTGCCTCAATTCTAAACCGTTAGCATTACTCAGAACTATCACGTAGTCATCAAAACGTGTATGTCAGATGTTTCGCAACATCTACAGACGACGCTGAGGTTCAGCACACCGAGCGGTGCATTAAGGACATAAGCCCTCTGTGCAGCAATGAGGACACTCCTCAGTTTACGGACCCAGTCCGCATAATTGCTACTATTAACTTTCAACTAAATTTTCTTTATGAACATATCTTAAACAGTAGAACTAAAGCGCAAGCTATGACATAATTTGCAAAGACTTTTTGACTATGTTCATGATAATGAAGTTCATCTGATTATTGAACTCTCACTCAGATAGACATCCCTCTAGTCATCTAAGTGATACATGATCCGAGTCAAACTAGGCCGTGTCCGATCATCACGTGAGACGGACTAGTCATCAATTGGTGAACATCTCCATGCTGATCGTATCTGCTATACGACTCATGTTCGACCTTTCGGTCTCTTGTGTTCCAAGGCCATGTCTGTACATGCTAGGCTCGTCAAGTCAACCTAAGTGTTTTGCATGTGTTCCGAGGCCATGTCTGTACATGCTAGGCTCGTCAACACCCGTTGTATTCGAACGTTAGAATCTATCACACCCGATCATCACGTGGTGCTTCGAAACAACGAACCTTCGCAACGGTGCACAGTTAGGGGGAACACGTCTCTTGAAATTTTAGTGAGGGATCAACTTATTTATGCTACCGTCGTTCTAAGCAAATAAGATGCATAACATGATAAACATCACATGCAATCAAATAGTGACATGATATGGCCAATATCATTTTGCTCCTTTGATCTCCATCTTCGGGGCACCATGATCATCTTTGTCACCGGCATGACACCATGATCTCCATCATTGTGTCTTCATGAAGTTGTCACGCCAATGATTACTTCTACTTCTATGGCTAACGCGCTTAGCAATAAAGTAAAGTAATTTACATGGCGTTATTCAATGACACGCAGGTCATACAAAAAATAAAGACAACTCCTATGGCTCCTGCCGGTTGTCATACTCATCGACATGCAAGTCGTGATTCCTATTACAAGAATATGATCAATCTCATACATCACATATATCATTCATCACATCCTTTTGGCCATATCACATCACAAGGCACATGCTGCAAAAACAAGTTAGACGTCCTCTAATTGTTGGTGCAAGTTTTTACGTGGCTTGTATAGGTTTCTAGCAAGAACGTTTCTTACCTACGTAAGACCACAACGTGATATGCCAATTTCTATTTACCCTTCATAAGGACCCTTTTCATCGAATCCGTTCCGACTAAAGTGGGAGAGACAGACACCCGCTAGCCACCTTATGCATCTAGTGCGTGTCAGTCGGTGGAACCTGTCTCACGTAAGCGTACGTGTAAGGTCGGTCCGGGCCGCTTCATCCCACAATGCCGCCGAAACAAGATAAGACTAGTAGCGGCAAGAAGAATTGGCAACATCTACGCCCACAACTTCTTTGTGTTCTACTCGTGCATAGAAACTACGCATAGACCTAGCTCATGATGCCACTGTTGGGGAACGTAGCAGAAATTCAAAATTTTCTACGCATCACCAAGATCAATCTATGGAGTAATCTAGCAACGAGGGGAAGGGGAGTGCATCTATATACCATTGTAGATCGCGATGCGGAAGCGTTGCAAGAACGCGGATGAGGGAGTCGTACTCGTAGCGATTCAGATCGCGGTTGATTCCGATCTAAGCACCGAAGAACGGTGCCTCCGCGTTCAACACACGTGCAGCCCGGTGACGTCTCCCACGCCTTGATCCAGCAAGGAGAGAGGGAGAGGTTGGGGAAGACTCCGTTCAGCAGCAGCACAACGGCGTGGTGGTGGTGGAGGAGCGTGGCAATCCCGCAGGGCTTCGCCAAGCACCGCGGGAGAGGAGGAGGAGGGAGAGGGGTAGGGCTGCGCCGAAAGAGAGACGTTCTCATATCTTGGGCAGCCCCAAACCTCAACTATATATAGGGGGGGAGGGGGCTGCGCCCCCTCTAGGGTTCCCACCCCAAGGGGTGGCGGCCAGCCCTAGATCCCATCTAGGGGGGCGGCCAAGGGGAGGAGGGGGGCGCCACTAGGGTGGGCCTTAAGGCCCATATGGACCTAGGGTTTGCCCCCTCCCACTCTCCCATGCGCCTTGCGCCTTGGTGGGGGAGCGCACCAGCCCACCTGGGGCTGGTCCCCTCCCACACTTGGCCCATGCAGCCTTCTGGGGCTGGTGGCCCACTTGGTGGACCCCCGGGACCCTCCCGGTGGTCCCGGTACATTACCGATAACACCCGGAACCTTTCCGGTGACCAAAACAGGACTTCCCATATATAAATCTTTACCTCCGGACCATTCCGGAACTCCTCGTGACGTCCGGGATCTCATCCGGGACTCCGAACAACATTCGATAACCACGTACATACTTTCCCTATAACCCTAGCGTCATCGAACCTTAAGTGTGTAGACCCTACGGGTTCGGGAACCATGCAGACATGACCGAGACGTTCTCCGGTCAGTAACCAACAGCGGGATCTGGATACCCATGTTGGCTCCCACATGTTCCACGATGATCTCATCGGATGAACCACGATGTCGGGGATTCAATCAATCCCGTATGCAATTCCCTTTGTCCATCGGTATGTTACTTGCCCGAGATTCGATCGTCGGTATCCCGATACCTTG
>NW_025230373.1:11839-14757 GCF_018294505.1 Triticum aestivum
CGAAATCCCAATTTCAGTCTTCGGAACATCTCATATGTTCTGCGACGTTTCAAAAAACCGTCTTTGGTGCCTCAATTCTAAACCGTTAGCATTACTCACTGAACTATCACGTAGTCATCAAAACGTGTATGTCAGATGTTTCGCAACATCTACAGACGACGCTGAGGTTCAGCACACCGAGCGGTGCATTAAGGACATAAGCCCTCTGTGCAGCAATGAGGACACTCCTCAGTTTACGGACCCAGTCCGCATAATTGCTACTATTAACTTTCAACTAAATTTTCTTTATGAACATATCTTAAACAGTAGAACTAAAGCGCAAGCTATGACATAATTTGCAAAGACTTTTTGACTATGTTCATGATAATGAAGTTCATCTGATTATTGAACTCTCACTCAGATAGACATCCCTCTAGTCATCTAAGTGATACATGATCCGAGTCAAACTAGGCCGTGTCCGATCATCACGTGAGACGGACTAGTCATCATCGGTGAACATCTCCATGCTGATCGTATCTGCTATACGACTCATGTTCGACCTTTCGGTCTCTTGTGTTCCGAGGCCATGTCTGTACATGCTAGGCTCGTCAAGTCAACCTAAAGTGTTTTGCATGTGTTCCGAGGCCATGTCTGTACATGCTAGGCTCGTCAACACCCGTTGTATTCGAACGTTAGAATCTATCACACCCGATCATCACGTGGTGCTTCGAAACAACGAACCTTCGCAACGGTGCACAGTTAGGGGGAACACGTCTCTTGAAATTTTAGTGAGGGATCATCTTATTTATGCTACCGTCGTTCTAAGCAAATAAGATGCATAACATGATAAACATCACATGCAATCAAATAGTGACATGATATGGCCAATATCATTTTGCTCCTTTGATCTCCATCTTCGGGGCACCATGATCATCTTTGTCACCGGCATGACACCATGATCTCCATCATCATGATCTCCATCATTGTGTCTTCATGAAGTTGTCACGCCAATGATTACTTCTACTTCTATGGCTAACACGCTTAGCAATAAAGTAAAGTAATTTACATGGCATTATTCAATGACACGCAGGTCATACAAAAAATAAAGACAACTCCTATGGCTCCTGCCGGTTGTCATACTCATCGACATGCAAGTCGTGATTCCTATTACAAGAATATGATCAATCTCATACATCACATATATCATTCATCACATCCTTTTGGCCATATCACATCACAAGGCACATGCTGCAAAAACAAGTTAGACGTCCTCTAATTGTTGTTGCAAGTTTTTACGTGGCTTGTATAGGTTTCTAGCAAGAACGTTTCTTACCTACGTAAGACCACAACGTGATATGCAAATTTCTATTTACCCTTCATAAGGACCCTTTTCATCGAATCCGTTCCGACTAAAGTGGGAGAGACAGACACCCGCTAGCCACCTTATGCATCTAGTGCGTGTCAGTCGATGGAACCTGTCTCACGTAAGCGTACGTGTAAGGTCGGTCCGGGCCGCTTCATCCCACAATGCCGCCGAAACAAGATAAGACTAGTAGCGGCAAGAAGAATTGGCAACATCTACGCCCACAACTTCTTTGTGTTCTACTCGTGCATAGAAACTACGCATAGACCTAGCTCATGATGCCACTGTTGGGGAACGTAGCAGAAATTCAAAATTTTCTACGCATCACCAAGATCAATCTATGGAGTAATCTAGCAACGAGGGGAAGGGGAGTGCATCTACATACCATTGTAGATCGCGATGCGGAAGCGTTGCAAGAACGCGGATGAGGGAGTCGTACTCGTAGCGATTCAGATCGCGGTTGATTCCGATCTAAGCACCGAAGAACGGTGCCTCCGCGTTCAACACACGTGCAGCCCGGTGACGTCTCCCACGCCTTGATCCAGCAAGGAGAGAGGGAGAGGTTGGGGAAGACTCCGTTCAGCAGCAGCACGACGGCGTGGTGGTGGTGGAGGAGCGTGGCAATCCCGCAGGGCTTCGCCAAGCACCGCGGGAGAGGAGGAGGAGGGAGAGGGGTAGGGCTGCGCCGAAAGAGAGACGTTCTCATATCTTGGGCAGCCCCAAACCTCAACTATATATAGGGGGGGAGGGGGCTGCGCCCCCTCTAGGGTTCCCACCCCAAGGGGTGGCGGCCAGCCCTAGATCCCATCTAGGGGGGCGCCACTAGGGTGGGCCTTAAGGCCCATCTGGACCTAGGGTTTGCCCCCTCCCACTCTCCCATGCGCCTTGGGCCTTGGTGGGGGGGCGCACCAGCCCACCTGGGGCTGGTCCCCTCCCACACTTGGCCCATGCAGCCTTCTGGGGCTGGTGGCCCCACTTGGTGGACCCCCGGGACCCTCCCGGTGGTCCCGGTACATTACCGATAACACCCGAAACCTTTCCGGTGACCAAAACAGGACTTCCCATATATAAATCTTTACCTCCGGACCATTCCGGAACTCCTCGTGACATCCGGGATCTCATCCGGGACTCCGAACAACATTCGATAACCACGTACATACTTTCCCTATAACCCTAGCGTCATCGAACCTTAAGTGTGTAGACCCTACGGGTTCGGGAACCATGCAGACATGACCGAGACGTTCTCCGGTCAGTAACCAACAGCGGGATCTGGATACCCATGTTGGCTCCCACATGTTCCACGATGATCTCATCGGATGAACCACGATGTCGGGGATTCAATCAATCCCGTATGCAATTCCCTTTGTCCATCGGTATGTTACTTGCCCGAGATTCGATCGTCGGTATCCCGATACCTTGTTCAATCTCGTTACCGGCAAGTCTCTTTACTCGTTCCGTAACTCACATCATCCCGTGATCAACTCCTTGGTCACATTGTGCACATTATGATGATGTCCTACCGAGTGGGCCCAGAGATACCTCTCCGTTTACACGGAGTGACAAATCCCAGTCTCGA
>NW_025230374.1:0-6053 GCF_018294505.1 Triticum aestivum
CATTTCAGATTGAGGTAGTAGCCATGTCTCGAGAGGATCATATGAGATATCATTAAGGAGAGAAGTCACCTCGGTCTCGAGAGCTCTAGCACGTGCTCTAGTCATGGGTCCTCTTGGGGCTTGGTGAGGTGATGGAATGTCCATGGGAAAGCGATCCTTGCGAAGGTGTAGCCACACGAGGTCTCCAATGTTGAATATCATGGGATGCTTGTTGACGTTGAGCTTGGTCGCGAGTCGTTGTACTTGGCGCTCGATGATGTGTCTTGTATCTTCATGCATCTTCTTGATGTAGATTGCACGGGCACTTGCGTCGAGGTTGGTGCGCTCTTATAGAGGAAGAGGTAGAATGTCCAATGGGGACAACGGGTTGAAGCTGTGGACGACCTCGAAAGGAGACTTGCCGGTCGTCGAATGTCTTGCACGGTTGTAGGTGTACTCGGCGATGGGTAGACACTCCTCCCACTCCTTGATGTTCTTCTTGATCAACACGCGAAGTAGAGTGGATAGTGTATGGTTCGTCACCTCCGTTTGGCCGTTGGTTTGAGGATGGTATGCGGATGAGAACAAGAGCTTGATTCCGAGCTTGGTGCATAGGGTCTTCCAAAAGTAACTCAAGAACTTGACTCGCGGTCGGAGATGATTGTCGTTGGTACTCCATGGAGGCGCACGATTTCCCTACAAAAGAGATTTGCAACGTGTGAAGCATCGTCTATCTTGTTGCAAGGGATGAAATGTGCCATCTTAGAAAATCGGTCCACAACAACAAACACGGAAACCTTGCCATTTTGAGATTCTAGGCAAACCAAGTACAAAGTCCATGCTAATGTCTTCCCAAGGTTGATAAGGAATAGGAAGAGGCAAGTAAAGACCATGGAGTTGAGCTTTAGACTTATCTTTACGACATGTAGAGCATTGGGTGGTGAAGCGTGAGACGTCTCGACACATCTTGGGCCAAAAGTAGTTCTTGGAAAGCATGGCGAATGTCTTATCTCGACCAAAGTATCCCATGAGTCCGCCTCCATGAGCCTCTTGCAAAAGTAGCAAACGAAGGGAAGACTCGGGAATGCATAGTTTGTTAGCTCTCATAAGATAACCATCCTTGATGTAATATTGTTCCCAAGAAGTATGCGTCAAACACTTAGCATAAGGAATAGCAAAAGTTGGATCATTAGCATACAAGTCTTTTATGTGCTCAAAACCAATAACATTCAACTCAAGTTTAGTCACAAACGTGCATATGCGTGAAAGTGCATCGGCAACTACATTTTCCTTACCCTTAATGTACTTGATCACATAGGGAAAAGATTCAATAAATTCACTCCATTTGGCATGGCGCTTGTTTAATTTAGTTTGACCTTTTAAGTACTTCAGCGTTTCATGATCGGTATGGATGACAAACTCATGAGGTCTAAGATAATGTTCCCAAACATGTAGTACACGCACTAAAGCATACAATTCTTTGTCATAGATGGGATAGTTAAGTTGAGCACCGGAGAGTTTTTCACTAAAATATGCAATGGCTTGTTTTTCTTGCATCAAAACTCCGCCAATTCCGGTACCACTTGCATCACAATGAACCTCAAAAGTTTTGTCAAAGTTGGGCAAAGCAAGAATCGGAGCATGAGTAAGCAAAGACTTGAGCTCATCAAAAGCGGTGGATTGCAAAGATCCCCAAACAAAAGGAGCGTTCTTCTTACTCAAAGCATGCAAAGGAGCGGCAATTGTGCTAAAATCTTTGACAAAGCGACGATAAAAACCTGCAAGACCAAGAAAACTACACACTTGTTGCAAATTGGTGGGTTGGGGCCATGTTTTAATTGCTTCAATTTTAGTTTCATCAACATGGACACCCTTGGAAAATACAACAAAACCTAAGAAAACCACTTTGTCAACACCAAATCTGCACTTTTTCATGTTTGCATAAAGGCTTTCCTTGCGAAGGGTTTGCAAAACAGCCCTAACATGATTAAGATGTTCTTTCATGGTTTTGCTAAACACAAGAATATCATCGAAGTAAACCACAACAAAGACTCCAATATAAGGGTGAAGCACATAATGCATGAGATGCACGAAAGTACCGGGAGCCTCCGATAAACCCATAGGCATAACTAACCACTCATATAAGCCAAATTTGGTTTTGAAAGCAGTTTTCCATTCATCACCCTCTTGAATGCGGATTTGGTAATAGCCACTTTTAAGATCAATTTTTGAGAAAAAGTTGGCTCCACTAAGTTCATCAAGCATATCATCTAAGCGAGGAATGGGATGCCTATAGCGGACGGTAATAGCATTTATAGGTCTACAATCGGAACACAAGCGGAAACATCCATCGGGCTTAGGCACAAGTATAACCGGAACGGCACAAGGGCTTAAGCTTTCACGTACATGACTGTTGTCGATTAGTTGTTGTACTTGCCGTTGAATCTCCTTGGTTTCTTCAGGATTAACACGGTATGGAGCTTTGTTTGGAATCGGTGCTCCGGGGATGAGATCGATTCGATGCTCAATGCCTCGTAGAGGAGGTAGACCCGGAGGTAGCTCATCGGGGAAAACATCTTGAAATTACTGCAAAAGAGATTGAAACACTAAAGGTAGCTCGTGAGAGGTGTTAGTTTTTGGTTCTCCATCCTTGCACACAAGGACAAAGTGCCTCACACTGATGGGTTCTCACACACTTCTCTCATCTCACTTTTTGTGGCAAATAGTATGAGGTTTTTTTCTCTAGGCGAAGAGGCGCTCAAGTTTGGCTTGTGGCTCTCACTCACTTTTTGGTGGATCTCGTTTTCACTCTTCTCTCTATGGTGGGTGGCTTGCTTGTCGGCTATCACTTGACTAGGAGACATAGGTCGTAGCACATATTCCTTCCCTTTCATCTTGAAACTATAGTGGTTGGTACGCCCGTTGTGGAAGACACCACGGTCGAATTGCCATGGTCGACCAAGAAGGAGGTGGCAAACGGTCATTGGGACCACATCTGATGAGGACATGACTACCTTGGATATGACCAAAAATATTGCATATATGCATATTTGTCAGGTGATTTCTAGTGCAAACTATTCAATAATCTATTTATGTTATCCAGAACAAAAATACTTCACACACTTTTGTGTTTTGTCTAATTGCAGGTGTATGGGACATTTGTACAATCCACATATGACGATAAGGAAGAAAGGGATGATTATTTGCTGTCCAAAAAGTTCTCTCACGTCACTTTTGGCCCAAGAGAAGATAGAGTCCAAGTCTCTCATGTTCTGGATTCAGATTCAGACTGCACAGACACACCTGACTCAAAACGCACACAAGTTTTTCATACGGACTCCGAATTGGGTGATTCTTTTTTTTGTTGGAAACTAGATTTCGTGCACTTTCCAACCCAATTGGAATCACCTTCAAATTCGTCCGGAGCGTTGAGTTGTGGACGAAACAATCTGATGCTGCAGCAGAATCCGAGTCAAACTACAAGTCCAAAGGTGTTACATCACCTCCACTTGGGCCCATTGGCCTTGTACGACCTAGATTTAGTTTTAGGATGCCTTGGGACGTCCTCCCACCTCCTTGGCCGCCACCCCTTGCTTCTATATAAGTAGATCCATCTAGTAGCTTTTCCTGGGGATTTGTTTAGTTAAAAGTTAGCCATTGCAACTTCGTGTACTTCGTTTGTGTCCAACGACCAGACCAAGACCGCTTACGGATCCCCACCTTTATCAATACTTCATATATTCTCGCAATATTTAGATTGCTTTTATCATATTCTTGCTTGTTCTTCGATTGCTTGCAGGAATAGACCTTCGTGGTCAGGTTGATTGTGCTCCGGCGTGGTCAATAACATCTCGGAGTTGGTTTAGCGATTGCTAAGGCGCAACATCGTGCATGTTTGTAGTCGGATCGTCAAAGTCGTCTCCACCAAATCGATAGTTATCATCTCATCGAAAGATCGGGACACCCCCGCCTCTATCAAGTGGTATCAGTTTTCAGGTTGCTCGGTGAGAATTTCCAGTTTTCCTAGATTAGATTTATTTTCTTACCTATTGTCCAAGAAAAAGCCACAAAAAAGAGTTAGATCTATTCATCCTTGGTCCAAGCCAGTCTGAGCCTTTGCAATTTTCTTTTCATTGCTTGCATAGTTGAATTATCGGTTGCATCGTCGTGTCGAGTTGCTGGTCTTAGTGTCTAGTTCGTTTAGAGTTTCGAGTTCTGTTCACATTTGTCACGTCGCCACTGCATCGTTATCCCTTCCGCTGTCCACCACCCATCCATCAATTTCCTCCACGTGCTACCCACTATTTATTGTCATAATCATAGTTGAGGTCACTCACATCTTCGCTTGATCGAATCTGCATCTTATCTAGTTTGTCTTGGAAAGAGGGAGAAAAAGAAGATAAAAGAAAAAAAAGAGAGAAAAAAGGAAAGAAAAAAAAGAAAAAGAGGGAGAAGAAAAAGGAAAGAAAAAAAAGAAAAAGAGGGAGAAGAAAAAGAAAAAAGGCGTGAGAAAAAAAAAGAGAGAAGAAAAAAAATTGGATCTATCTAGAATCAATCTCGTACCTGAATTCGGATAGGAATCTGTTTTGCGCACTGTTCAGTAAAACAGGTGTATCTTCCTCATATGAAGTCAGTTTTGGCTCCGTGAGTACTCAAATTGATGATAGCGACGAGCCGCATCTAAATAGTTGCAGAAGCTAGTTCAATATTTGACACCTCAAAATTGGCTTCTAAATAGGTCTTTTTGTCCTCCGAAGTTCGTGAGCACAACTTGTTCCAATTTTTCAGGCCAGTTTTAGAATTCTTTGACTCCTCATATCAACTCGGAATTGAGTGATTCTTTTTGCATTGGAAAGCTTGAGTTAGTAGCATTCTTTGAAAGAATTTATCAGAAAATTGTCTCAAACTTTTCAAGAGGAAAGTTGGAGAGAGAGTTGTTGTATATCCTGCTTGGCAGTTGTTGTTCATCATTATCTTCACTGCCGTTGTGATCTTCACTTATATCTTGCTGTCAAGAGCTACTTAGTATCCTTCATTGATGCTAGTTGTGCTACGCCGTGACCTTATTAGTGTTCTAGGCTCACGTCTCTAGTCCGGTCTAGCCTAGGACCAGCACAGTACCGTCGTTGAGCGTTTATTCAACATTGCATCTTTGAATTGATTATTGCTAATCTTTTGCTACCATATATAGCCAACCTAGCTCCACATATTTCTACACCGTGTATACGTACGCTCCCCTGGCAATCGCTTTACTCAATATTCGGAGTTACTTGACACCGCTGGTTGCCGATCACCGCCTGCTGCATGGTAAGAATTTGTAAGACATTGATATTTGCTTTACTGTGAGTGTTTTACCACCACATCCTAGTAGTTATAGGAACATTATTTTTGGGTTTTGTTTCTTGTTCTACTAATCATGACAGGATCCTGAGTCAATTCATGGGCTTTGTCGATCGCGGGAGACGTGCCACCACCTTTGCAAATACCACAACCGTCACGAGAGGTGCACAAACATCCAAATGCACATGATCAGGTTAATGTATCTATACCACCATTTAATGGCCGTTTTAAACCTGCTTTATATATTGAATGGGAGTTCGACATAAAAAATATATTTGCTTCCCATAATTTCGATGAACATAAAAAGGTTAAGGTTGCGGTTGGTTCTTTCACTGGTTATGCTTTAGTTTGGTGGAGTGAATATTGTCGGTTACACCCTGATTATATACCTACTACTTGGGATGATTTGAAACTTGCCATGCGACATACTTTCGTCCCTGCTTATTATACTCGTGACATGATTAAGAAGTTGCAACACTTAAAACAAGGTAGTGAAACTGTAACAAAATATTATGATGATTTACAAACTACCTTGTTGCATTCCTCTTTAGAAGAAAGTGAAGATGATTTTATGGATAGATTTTGGGGAGGATTAAACCGTGATATTCAAGAGATACTAATTCATGAAGAGTGTTATCCTATGGACCATTTGTTTCATCTTGCTTGCAAAGCTGAACAGGAAATAAAACGACGTGTTGGCCACGAGGAGAACAAGCGCACGATGCACATTCCAA
>NW_025230374.1:7071-8043 GCF_018294505.1 Triticum aestivum
TGCCTTGGGACGTCCTCCCACCTCCTTGGCCGCCACCCCTTGCTTCTATATAAGTAGATCCATCTAGTAGCTTTTCCTGGGGATTTGTTTAGTTAAAAGTTAGCCATTGCAACTTCGTGTACTTCGTTTGTGTCCAACGACCAGACCAAGATCGCTTACGGATCCCCACCTTTATCAATACTTCATATATACTCACAATATTCAGATTGCTTTTATCATATTCTTGCTTGTTCTTCGATTGCTTGCAGGAATAGACCTTCGTGGTCAGGTTGATTGTGCTCCGGCGTGGTCAATAACCTCTCGGAGTTGGTTTAGCGATTGCTAAGGCGCAACATTGTGCATGTTTGTAGTCGGATCGTCAAAGTCGTCTCCACCAAATCGATAGTTATCATCTCATCGAAAGATCGGGACACCCCCGCCTCTATCAACATCACACTCCAAAGTGTCCTCATTTGCACCAATTTTGAAGGATACTTGGACCGTATACTCAACTCGTATAGTGCCGGAGTCACTTAGCCATTGAACCTTGTAGGGGTGCGGGTGCTTTTTCTTGACCAATTGAAGCTTGGAGCATAGTTCTTCACTTGCCAAGTTGTGGCAACTACCTCCATCGATGATGACCTTGACGGATCGTCCATTGGTGCCGGCCTTAGTGTGGAAGATGTGGCATCTTTGGCCTTCTTCTTGTTGATGTTGAAGAGTCAAGACCTTGGAGACAACAAGAGCGGGGATCGTATCCTCATCACAAAAGACTTGATCATCTTCATCCTTGTTCACGCGCCGGTGCATGGCCACTTGCTCAAGAGCTTCCATCTCCTCATCACTCATGGAGTCATATGTGCCATCGTCGTTGATGATCATGGTGCGCTTGTTTGTGCATTCATAGGACTTGTGGCCTCGGCCGCCGCAAGTGAAACACTTGAAGGAACTTGTCTTGACGGTCTCATCGGTCGGAGTAGATGACGAAGCACG
>NW_025230374.1:9841-14754 GCF_018294505.1 Triticum aestivum
GACTTGAAGTTGCTCGTAGTATGAGGAAGATGATTTGAACTTGCCGAAGTTTTCTTGTAACTTGACTTGTCGTCGTTGCTTGGAGAAGGTTTGGTTGAAGTAGATGTTGGAGGAGTTGTTGAAGCTTGGTTGTTAGAGAAGCCATAGGTCTTGGATGAGTACTTGGCGTACTTGAAGTCATCTTGCACTTGACGTTCCGCCTTTGTAGCTTGATGCACGAGCTCAATGAGGTTGGAGTAGGGTTGGAAGTCGGCGATCTTCTTGGTGGGATGAGTGAGTCCATTCAAGAATCGTGCCATTGTTTGCTCATCATCCTCCGTGACATTGGCTCGAATCATGGCAATCTCCATTTCCTTGTAGTATTCTTCAATACTCTTTGTTCCTTGCTTGAGGAGTTGTAGCTTCTTGAAGAGATCACGGTTGTAGTAGGTTGGTACAAAACGTGCTCGCATGACATCCTTCATTTGAGCCCAAGTGGTGATTGGAGGCTCACCTCTTGCTTGTCGGCGCTCAAGGACTTGTTCCGACCATATGAGCACATAGTCTTGGAACTCTAGTGATGCAATAGCGATCTTCTTCTCTTCCTCATAGTTGTGCAAACGAAAGATTTTGTCGACCTTCAATGCCCATGAGAGGTATTCTTCGAGATCATTGCTTCCATTGAACTTGGGCATTGTGAATTTGAGCTTGCCATAGCGTTGCTCTTCATTGTGTTGTTGGCGATGGTGATGATGATGCCCTTGATGTGGAGGGTACTCATCCTCATGTTGCTCTTGGCGTGGAGGAAGTCCATGATCAACTTGCTCTTGTTGAACTTGAGGTTGAGGTGGAGCTTGACGAGCTTGTGAAGGAGCTTGTGGAGCTTGACGTTGGACACGCGGATGGTAGTTCCTCTCTTGGATTTCTTCTCTAAGCGCTTCCTCTTGATTGCGCCTTACACGATTGCGGTTGGCGATGGCTCGACTTGATTCTTAAAGGGCACGTTCCGCCTCAAGAGCTTGTGCTTCTCGTTGTTGTTGTTGAAGACGTTGAGCCTCGGTGTCTTGTTTCTCTTGGTGTAGACGCGCTCGTTCTTCTTCTTCTTGGCGACGAAGACGTTGTCGTTCTTGAGCTTGAGCAAACACGACTTGGTTTGATTGAGGACGACGGACTTGCTCATCGACTTGCTCTTGTGAATGCTTGACGTGTAGTGGGTTGCGAGATGCATGACGGTCTTGACGCGCGGCTCATCGAAGAGTGTTCGATGACGGTGTACTTGAGCCAGAGAAGGAGTCGTCGGAGTGTCGACTTGAGTGGCTCCGTCTTGAGTATGACGATGTAGAAGGAGGCTGGTTCACCAACAAGGCGCGGATCTCGTCCATTCTTGCATCGTTCTCTTGCTTGTGCGCGTCGAGCTTGTTGTCGAAGTAGTCTCTTGTACGTTGCTCGGAGAGTCGCAAGTCGGTGGCGAGGTTGTCGATGCGGTCGTTCATTGCTTGTTGCTCTTGATGCAACGCTTGTTGTGCACCAAAGAGGTGGCTCTTGGTGACGTATGATGACATGTCGTCGTCTTGCTCGATGAAGAGTGGGTTGGTAGAAGTACTTGGCCTATCCATCATTTCAAGCAAAATGTGAGCGGTAGAAGGAGAAGAACTTATACCAATGTACCTTTGACCGATGTTGATGATGAATCAAGTTCACTCAAATGCGGACAATGAAATAGCACTATTGGTACCAATTCTTGTCGGTTCTCACACCTACACAAGTAAAAGCTTATGGTGGAGCTTGGTTAGGATGGTGGCACAAAATTTGATGCAATTGAAAGCGAGATTCCATAATGTTGGAAAAGATTCACAAATTTGCAAATGCAACAAGTAGACCAAGCAAGTAGGGGTACACGGAAACACACACGCAAATAGATAAATGGGATTGTGCAAACCAAAAGTGAGCAAAAATGTGGAATCCACGAAAATGCTCTTGTTGCACAATACTAGAGAGTCGCTAGCACGATTGCACAATAGGCGGATACGTAGCTTGTGCACAACCTACTAGGCAAAAATGCAACGATCTCTATCCCAAGTATGCTATATGTATGGTATTTCGGTGCTATGATCCAAGATGATCTTATATGACAATCTTAATGTAGTATGATGCTATGGTTCTTGATTATAAGCTCTTTGCTTATCTTTCCTCTTTGCTTAAAAGCTTGGGTGGCTCTTTCACTTTTGAGCTCTTTTCTCATGCAAAATTTCACGAACCAAGATAGCAATTTTGTATGCTATGACAACTTTGTGACACACAAGTTGATTCCAAGATATGCACCACGGTGGTATGGTATGTATGCTATGGAGTATGATCACTAATGTGCACAAGTCACGTTGCCGGCAATACTCAATGGCTAGTCTCGATGGGTAAGCTACGCAAAAGTAAGGCTATGTGGGGTATCAATGCAATTGCAAGGTATGACAAAGATGTCGTTGAAGTTACCGTCTTTGGCGATGTTGAGTAGTCGATGGAGGTGAGCGGTGGTAATGGTGACGTCGAACCGTACCTATATAGCCGAAACACAATAGGACACGGGAACCACAACTTAAAATCTCAAAGACCAAAACGTGTCAAAATCGACATAGGAGGTAGCGGTGAGCGGTTGTGGTGTTTGTGGAAAGTTTTGGGGGTATGCGGAAGTAAGCGTGGGCACCGGGGCAAAATTGGAGGAAAGTATGCGGAAATGGGTGTGGGGGATGGAGTTGCTGCTTCCAGTGGCCGGATGTCCGGGCCAGCTGCCGGATGTCTGGGCCGCCAGATGTCCGGTGGACACGGGGCGGATGTCCGGGCTCTGGATCGGGGACGAACACGATGAACTCCACAGGGAAAATTGCAACTCCGGGGCAAAATTCGGACGAATTGGTGGATGGAAAAGGGTGGGGAGGGTGGGGAAAGCTAGGTCCACACGCAGCAACACAAATCCATGGACCAAATCCAACAAAATTTCATTACACCAACAAATCACAAAAAAAAATTGGGGCTATTTTTGGTGGGAATTTTCGGATTTAGAACGAAAACAACAAAATCAAGCTAGAAAACACGGGGTAGGGGCTCCAAAAACATGATCAACGTGGCTCATGATACCAAGAAGATGTAGGGCAAAACCCTAGGTGGACGATCTTTCACGTTTAGAGTGGATCCTACGGGGAATCACAAAGAACACGCGGAAGCACAAAGGGGAAACACGGGAAGGCAAGAGAGAATCACGAAACCGACAAGGAATCAATCACACAAGTGCTAGATCACCGAAAACAAAGAGTAACTCATGATCCACAATCAACAAAGGTAAGGATACAAAGGAACCGTTCTTCTCTGTGAGGAGGTCTTGATGATCTTCCCTAGAAAGGGGTCTTGAATCCGCTTGGGGGATCTTCTCCGAAGAGGTCATAAACTCCGAGGAGGAGTATCCAAGTGGATGAGCAAGGCTCTCACACAAATATGAGCTAAACCAGTGCTAACCCTAAAATGTACGGGATGAGGGAGTATATATAGTCAAAGGGCGAAGGGGTACATGGGCCACGGCCCAAAGGAGCTGCGCGCAGGCAGAAGGCGCCGGATGTCCGGGCGACGGGCCGCATGTCCGGGCACTCACGAGGTGCCGGATGTCCGGGCTGGAGGGGCTGGATGTCCGGGCCAGTGGTGTTGATTCTTCTGTGCACTTGAGGGGCGACGCCGGATGTCCACTCGGAGGGGCTGGATGTCCGCGGCTTCGGGAGGTGCGGGATGTTCGGGGCGATTGCCGGATGTCCGGGCTGTCGGGGCAAGGTTCTGTGCTCCCTGGACACCAGTGCCGGATGTCCGGGATTTAGGCCAGATTTCTGGTGGGGGCCGGATGTCCGGGCTGGACGCCGGATGTCCGGTCCCTGTAGCTTCTTCTGGAAATGCCTGGCCTTGTGGATCTCCAGGGGCCGGATGTCCGGGCTCTTGGCCGGATGTACGATGCCTGGAGGCTGTCCTTGCCTTCTTCCATGCGTTCTCTTCCTCCACGGACTTGGGCTCTTGACCATCTTCACGTGCATCGTCGGGAGGGTCCTCTTGGTACCTAATCATGCACAACATTTCGGATTGAGGTAGTAGCCATGTGTCGAGAGGATCATATGAGATATCATTAAGGAGAGAAGTCACCTCGGTCTCGAGAGCTCTAGCACGTGCTCTAGTCATGGGTCTTCTTGGGGCTTGGTGAGGCGATGGAAGGTCCATGGGGATGACCGAAGGATGCTTCGCATCAGAAAATAAATGATAATGCATATAAACTTGAGCTGCCTGCAGATTTTGGGGTTATCCCACTTTTAACATTGGAGATTTGAGCCTTATTTGGGTGAGGAAGATGAGCTTCCGTCGAGGATGACTTCATTTCAAGAAGGGGTGGATGATGAGGACATCAATACCATTGTTACACCCACAGCCCTACTACTACATATACTGGACCAATTACTAGAGCTCGCGCACGCCAATTAAATTATCAGGTACTTCCGTTTCTTGGTAATGATTCTAATGTTCATGAGAATATGATGCTGCCTAAATTGGATACATTTGTTTTGCTTACAAATGAAGGGCCTGGCTTGGAGAAGGATGGACATTGGAGCACGAACAAGCATGGAGATGATGGCATGCGCAAGGGGAACAAGAACGGAGTTACAAGTGATGATTTCAGGACTTTGAAGCCACCATAATGGGTGCATGAAGCCTTGGACGAAATATACAAGATGCCACTTTATAAATTTCGTCCCGAGGCTATTCTAGGTGCCGCATAACCTTATTATTGGGCCAGGCCCATGTAATTTCGAAATACATACGTATTGGCTATTTTTAGAGTCCGTATGTGTGGGGAAACAAGAGATAGGGTTGACTTCGGACCCCTCCACCAAGGGCCACGAAATCCCCCCCCC
>NW_025230375.1:0-6820 GCF_018294505.1 Triticum aestivum
GTATTCTCTATTAATACAAATCACCTGTAGGATGCCTCCAATTTTCAGTTAAGACATTACATTCCTATAAATACCCAAAGACCCGATATAAAAATCATATATACGAAAATTCCCTTTAGAGTTTACTCTTAACATAGTCAAATGTTTTGGACATTTGAAAGCTTCATGAATATATATCAACATAATTCTTAATCAAAGTTTCACATATTGTATAATATACCACACACGGTATTAATTTACAAAGTATAACAATGTATGGACATAAGATACATCATCATACACAACTTACAGACACATATGAACTATACACAGGACATGGGGACATTAATTATTAGAGAATTGCGCATATGTATGATTAGGTGGCATTTGGTGATCTTCCTATTTGGTGGGGTATGAAGGCTCCATGGCAAGACCACACATGCCCTTCTTGTCTGCAATGTCCTTCTCCATTCTCAAGTACCCATTCTCGCCCCAAGTTGTGCCCCATGAATTCTTCATCAACCAATAACTTGTGCCATCACTAGTCTTTCCATATCCAGTGGCTGCAATTCCATGGTCCAAGTCAGTACCGCAGGAGCCGGTCATCACCTCGCCAGAGTAGAATTGGAATGTCATGTCGCCTCTGTACACAGCTATAGACACTGGTTGGTTTGCCACCGCCTTCATAAGGGAACCCTTGTTATTGATAGGAACATCCTCAAAGCCGGTGATGGTTGCAGCACTGTTGGATCCAGCCTTGCACTTGCCGTCGGCTGCATCATCCATGCATGAGTCCTCCCTCGCAGCCTTGAACTTCACCATGAACATCACAGTCAACCAACTCTTGCTCTGACAGTGAGATTAACTTGCCGGTTTTCACTTTTACAATGCCCTCTGTCGCGGCAACGGCAGAAAATGCCCAACAGCAGCCTAGAAATAATTGTGTTGTTATAGTGTTATCCAATAAAATATTAAAACATATATGCAGTGCAACACATTTTTTGTGTACTTACCACACTGGCCTTGATCCTTGATAGGGCTGACAGCCCCCTTAGCCCTCCAGTCCATCGTTGTTGGAAGAGCATCAAAACTCAAATTCTCATACTTGAATCCTGTAGAAAGAACTCGCATGGAGTTTGATTTCAACCCCTTGTTTGTGTTGGTTGTCCTGAACTCATCATTGGTGATATCAGCGAATTGGTTGACGCCGAGCCAGAACTTGTGATTCTGGGCATTGAGTGTTTCAATGAATTCGACGTTGGCTTTGAAAACCTCGAACCGGCGCGCCTTGTAACACACGGCCATACTGAACCATCCAATTCTCATGCTTCGCCACCATCGACAAGTCATCATTCAGCTCACGAGCTGAAATGACAGTACCACCGAGGCAGATGCAACCAAGGATTGCAAGAAGCAAAGCCTTGTGGATGGCCATCTTCGGTTAGGCACCGAACTGCAATGACAGTACTGAAGAGGTAGATGAAACCTAGGATGGCAAGTCTCTGTACTTTGGTCTGGTTTGTTGGATGGTACTTGGTGGCATATATAGTGTCATGTATGTGTTAGAAATAGGAGACTGAGAGATACGGTACTTGAGCGAAGGTGGTTATGGAAAAGGGCTTGTGCGTTGCCGTGGATTATGGTGGCCGGCTACATGGTATAAAAATGATGCCCACATCTGATTGACCGGCCAGATTGTATAAAAGTGATAGGACCCAACAAGGAAGTACCCTTGGTGCACGTCTAATAGTGACCCCTGCTTGATTATTTCTGAAGTGTACGTCTGATAGTGATCCATGCTTGAGAAATTTCTTAATCAAAGAAAGAACAACCGTGTTCTTGCAAATAAATTTTCTGAAGAGGACCGTGAACGCGACGCCCAGTGTGTACAAAAGAATCAGGTAACCGCTTGCTAGTATCGACATGAATTTCCTGCCTGCCAAAAAATAGCATGATGATGTGACATACTATTCAACAAGAGTTGTCTAAGTTCCGGAAGGTTGGTTCCTCAGCCTTGAAATTCCCTATCTCACATCCCAGCTTGTATTTTGCTCGTAGTGTAACAGGAAAGAAGGAAAAATAATTTCACAGAAGTATAAGACACCGGAGAAATGGACTTTTATGCAGCTGGTAGCAGGCGAAATTTAAAGACAATCACATTTAGTTCGGCAATGTTACTAACACAGTTTTCTTAACCTGGAATACTTGTATACACCGTAAGGTCTGCTCGTCTCATCATAAAAGGAGTAACCCATATGATAAACACTGTGCTTGGTTAATTGCCATACTTGGATGGGCCGCAGCCCTCAAGACAGATCAAGGTCTGCATTTCAAAAGTATCACGGGGTAGTTGATCTTGTTGGGCTGCATCTTTGATGGCCATTTTGCCAACAAAATTTAGGCGTTCTATGTACACGATACCTGTATTCCTTCTGTGCATCACTGTTGGCGCCGCCTCCCGCAGCGCCACACTTCTTCTTCTTCCTCGAGCTGCCTCACACAACTCTCCATCTCTCTTTCTCTCTTCTCAAGAACACACACAAGGGAAAGAAGACTCAACACACACACACACTTCACCGTGGAGAAAGCCAGCTTTGCTATGTTGCTCCCGGTGAGAACACACACACTACATTGTTTTCCCAGCCCTCTCGGCCTCTTCCTTCTTTCATTAACTCAAAGCAGTGCTTATATACACAAATGATTGACCGACCTGCCAAGCCAGCCGCCACACCCGGCTACACTAACCCACTAACCCATGCACTCACGCACTAACCCAGGCCACTAACACATGACCTTTTCCTACGGCCAGTACTGCACGGACCACCCCAACTTTCGTTGAATATCCGCAGGACCTGCAGCACCGGCTAACAAACTCATGCATGCAGCCTAATCACTACTACATGCACGCCTATGCCCGGCCCTTGCTCAACCTCCTCTTAACGGCCAAAGGACGAGGCCAACTCAACATGCATCATAGAGTCCCACACTCCAGCCTTGGTCGCACTTGCCGCATCACACGGCCACGCTGCCTCGCGCAACACTACAGCCTCACGCCACCATCGGCATCTCGCCATCGTCGTCGTATCACACGACCCCTTGGCATCTCGCCTTCTCCACTCGTCTCTGCTGAAGCTTCACCGGACTAGCTACTCTCTAACCTATCCTACATACATAACAAAAGCAAACTAAATATGCAGATACATGAATCAAGATTAAACCTAACATTTTCCCTTCTAATCTTGATTCTCCAATCTTCACGCGGTTCACCCGCTGCCACTTGACGACACAATCGCGGCGCTGCACACCTTGCCTGGACCGACGCCATCGCAGCGCCCGCGTCCATCACCATGTACTCTTGCCGCACGCAGCGGCCACCTCTTGACGTGGACGACGCTGTCGCAGCGCCGATCACCACGCCGTCTTCGCCAAGCGGCATCGCACCGTAACTTTTGTTGGCTTCACACCAACTTTCCATGATGACGATGGCATCACACCACCGTCGTCGGCATCACGCCGACTCTTCTTGTGGCAGCTTCGCACCGCCATCTTCACATAGCGGCACCGCATGGCCACCATCCTCCTTCTTGCGCCGTCGGCCTCCATCTCGCATGAAGTCCGTCGCGCCACAACCGACGCCGTCGCAGCGCCGGTCACCACGGACCATCTTGTCGTGGATGACGTCCTCGCGACGCCGATCATCGCACCACCTTCATCTCGCGGCATCGCACCGCAACCGGCCGCCCGCGGCATCGCGCCGCTGCCAGCCATCACCTCGCGCCCAGCGCCACACCGGCCACCATAGCCGCCGGCACCGTCGTCGCCGCCACGGATCAACAAGGCTCTGATGCCAATTGTTGGCGCCGCCTCCCGCAGCGCCACACTTCTTCTTCTTCCTCGAGCTGCCTCACACAACTCTCCATCTCTCTTTCTCTCTTCTCAAGAACACACACAAGGGAAAGAAGACTCAACACACACACACACTTCACCGTGGAGAAAGCCAGCTTTGCTATGTTGCTCCCGGTGAGAACACACACACTACATTGTTTTCCCAGCCCTCTCGGCCTCTTCCTTCTTTCATTAACTCAAAGCAGTGCTTATATACACAAATGATTGACCGACCTGCCAAGCCAGCCGCCACACCCGGCTACACTAACCCACTAACCCATGCACTCACGCACTAACCCAGGCCACTAACACATGACCTTTTCCTACGGCCAGTACTGCACGGACGACCCCAACTTTCGTTGAATATCCGCAGGACCTGCAGCACCGGCTAACAAACTCATGCATGCAGCCTAATCACTACTACATGCACGCCTATGCCCGGCCCTTGCTCAACCTCCTCTTAACGGCCAAAGGACGAGGCCAACTCAACATGCATCATAGAGTCCCACACTCCAGCCTTGGTCGCACTTGCCGCATCACACGGCCACGCTGCCTCGCGCAACACTGCAGCCTCACGCCACCATCGGCATCTCGCCATCGTCGTCGTATCACACGACCCCTTGGCATCTCGCCTTCTCCACTCGTCTCTGCTGAAGCTTCACCGGACTAGCTACTCTCTAACCTATCCTACATACATAACAAAAGCAAACTAAATATGCAGATACATGAATCAAGATTAAACCTAACAATCACAACTATACATCTTGTACCCGCAGGACGTGCACTGTCAGGAACATCTGGTACTCCGATCAGCAGCGCCACTTGTCCGTTTATCGATCAACCATTATACGCTAGACAGGTATGCTCTAACAGAATGTCGCACGCTTATTTCTCTCTCTCCCTCTCTCTCTCTCTCTCTCACACACACACACATATTTATTTATTTATTTATTTTTGGCAGTGGACTGATGCCTTATTGTAACAATTCTTCAACAGCTGGACGGCTGGTCAACTTATATCGCTGGCTCGAATGGTGGACGGATTTTTGAAGGATCCCAGTCTGATCAATGCACTAGTCGACCGTTGGGCCCCTGAAACCGCTAACTTCGTCTTTCATTGGAGCAATATGGAAGTGGTTCTCGAGGATGCAAGAATTATTTTGGGGCTACCTTAGAGTCAGCAAGTATGCTCATAAATTGTTTAGTATCCAACAAAACGCTTTCATTAAGGGGAGGCAGAGAGGAGTATCACCTGTCTTTATTCCTTCTGTTTGGAAAATAATAGTTCCTCCAAGGATCCACATTTTATCTCTGGCTTCTTTCTTATATTAAAATTATGACTAGGGATAACCTGCTGAAGAGAAATTTGAACAAGTCCATTGATTTGTTTTTGTTTTCTGAACCTGAGAGTGTACAGCACCTGTTGTGTGACTGTTTGGTAGCTAGACTTGTATGGAAGCAAATCAGTTGCTTATTCTCTATGCAAATTGGAGTTTCAGTAGAGTCAGTTTTGAACTTAAATTTGAACATGTTTTGCAAAAAGTGTAGGGAAAATGTAAAACGGCTATAACTTTTGCATACGATGTCGGGAAAAAACGTATAATATATCAAAAAATTCAGCACGAAAATCCGCATTCGTTGGAGACCGCCTACGGCCTGTTTGCAATTTTCTAGAATCCTCAAATTCCAAAAGGAAAAAATAGTTATGATCAAATTTAAGTTTTTTAAATTTTTTTTGTTAAATCTGGTCAAACTACTAATTCAAGAAGTATTAATGTTACTACATAATTATTCCAGAATATTAGTGTTACTAAATAATTATTTCAATTTTTTGAATTTTGGTCAAATCTGGTCAAACTGTAGTCAAACTATGGTCAAACTATGGTCAAACTTATTCAAGAAATATTAGTGTTACTAAATAATTACTGTTTTTTAGAATAATAGTTTTAAACTCAAATAGTGAAATGTGTGACTTTATGCTCAAGCTAAACTCCTGAGGGTTAATAGGATTGGCATCTTACTATTATCAGGAAAACAACACGTGCAGACTTGGAAATGAAGGAGAATAGAACCCGAAAGTTAAGCGTGCTCGGGCTGGAGTAGTGAGAGGGATAGGTGACCGATCGGGAAGTTAGATGATTTGGAATGAGTGATCCACACTTGAGCAGTTAAGAGAGGTGATTAGAGACTAAATCACCAAATAATTCAGAAAAATTAAAAATCAAAAAAAAATAATCAAAAAAATTTCTAAAATTTTCAAAAAAAAACCTTTAGTACCGGTTGGTAACTCCAACCGGTACTAAAGGTCCCCCATACTAGGGCGCGAGCTCACGCCACGCGGGGGGAGGGGGGGGCTTTAGTGCCCACCAATTAGTGCCGGTTATGAAACCGGCACTAAAGACCCTTACGAACCGGTTTTAAAGCTCCGTTTTCTACTAGTAGCTACATCTGCAGATGCTGCTGGGAAGTACAGCGCTCTTGGAGTGGGGGTGAAAGAACATGTTGCTGACAGCGAGCACTCATCGCAAATCGAGCTCGACGGCGGAAGCTTAGCAAGCCCTACATCTATTCTGAATAGCTGCTGTTCGCTGGCTCGACCCAACTCCACAGTTGGTTTCCTTATAAGAAAGCCTAGGCAGAAAGATGCTGCACTCTCCTATTTGCTCTTTGCTGCGAGATGCACTACGTATTTTGTGCTTTCTGAAAAAATGTTTGCCTGTCTTTTAGTTATTCCTAGGTCCTAGCATGTAGTCCAGGTTTCAGTCTGTTAGCTCTGTGTTTAGTTGTGGCTGGTCCTCTTATAACAACCACCAGGAGCCTGTTCCTTTCTGTATTTTGGTTTGTTTTGTGTGGAATTATGTAACGGACCCCGTTTTGTGTTTCGGGCTTCTATGCAATGGATGGAGCCGGGGAACCCTCCCTGTTGGTGTTTAGAGAAAATACGCTGACAATATTCG
>NW_025230375.1:8147-9448 GCF_018294505.1 Triticum aestivum
ATTTTCAGCGATTTCGCACTGCGATAACACCAGGGCCTTCCGCTGACATCTGTCCAACCACTCGCGGGGCGCTTTGCCGTCTGCTCCTCGCGGCGCCTTGCCCAGAAGGCTTCCTCATTGGCGACGTCCTCCGGGTGGCGCCGGCGCCACTTCGCCATGGCCCGCTCGTCCTCCTCTGCGACGAAGAGGCGGCGCTGCCGCCGAGCATGCTCCGCACGTTCCTGGTCCGTGATAAGACGAGGCGGAGGGGCGATGTCCTGCGCCTGCTGGCGCGTGTGGACATCCTGGAAGTTCATCTGCTGGCGTGGCCTGTCCAGGTGCCACGCCGCCGCGTCATAGGCGCGTGCGGCCTCGTACGATGTCTAGAACGTACCGAGGCCGAGCCGGACGTCGCCGGACCGAATCTCGGCAGAGTACCAGCCGTTGGGGCGCTGGTGGACGCCGCGGTAGCCCGACGCTCCTCGGCGGCGCGGCGGTGGCGGGGCGCTGGAGCGGCGAGGAGAGGAAGCGGTGGAGGCGCTGGAGCGGCGAAGAGGCTACGAGGCGCGCGTGGCACTGTGGATAGGCGCTTGACGAGCGCCGCAATTTATAGGCGCACCGGAAGTGGCGCGCCAAAAGTAGCGCGTGAGCTGCCGCCCTTTTCCCGCGCGTGCTTGTTTCCAGCCACCGCTGGAGCGCGCGAAACCATCCCCCGCGCGCTAAAAACCAAGTTTACCGCCCGCGCGCCTTTTGGCGCGGCTGTTGGACATGCTCTTAGAGCATCTACAGCCAGGCTCCCAAACCCTCCCTATACGTCCAGGGCGACGACCCGGTAAAAAAAGGATCTAGATAGACCCCTCATACCGGCGCTAAATGCTCAGCCTGACCGGCGCCCTCATGTCCAGCCCAAATCTTGAAGTTGATATTTTATCATCACTGAATTAACAGAAAGGACGTCAATTAAAAAAAAGTATCAAAGGACATACATGGACAAAAAAATTCATGCAGAAAACAAACAAACTAAAAGCCTATGATAGGCAAAGTCAATTGTGCTTTTGAGATTTCAGAAATTTACCTGGCTGAGGCCTTAGATTAAACCAGAATAACAGAGAGATTACCAAGCCATTCACTCACATGGTTTCTTGTTTGGACGACATGAAATCCTTACAAAACTAAGCAAACTAGGAATAGAGGCATAGAAAAAGCTCGAGAGTTTTTCCTTGAAGTGGAACCCATCTATAAGGGTCTGGACAGGTCATGTGTTCACTACCGGACTCGCGGTCTATGCCTACGGCCAGGGGCCGTCGGCATAGGTCATTTGC
>NW_025230375.1:10166-14748 GCF_018294505.1 Triticum aestivum
TAACGGTAAATATGATATGATAGTGTTGAATGAACGAGAACTAGTTTGCCAGTAGTTAGGCAAATGTACTAACCGGACCATCACTGCCTAGTGCCACCCATTCATCGAATGTGGGCACGTGTGGGGGTTCTCCCGCAGGTGGTGGTGGGGTCCCATTTGTGGTGGATCCGTGCGGTTACTCCAAGACGCCAACATAGCCTGGATGTTAGTTAAACAAGCAAACTAGAAGGTTAGAAGGAAAGGAAGTGCAAAAATTTAGCTTGGTTTTAAGAGGGCAAAACTAACCGCCATCATCTGACGGTTGTAATCATCATTTTCCTTCACTCGTTGCAAGTACTCTCGCACCTCGAGATTCCTATGCTCAACAAAGGCCTTATATGCCTACATAATTTAGGTTGTTTCTAAGTGAGCAATGCTAAAAATGAACTGAGAATGCTAGAGAGAAAAAGATAAAGGGGAAGTACTTACAGCATGCTGGCGGGCTAAGGTAGTATGTGAACGCCCCGTACTCTCTAACTGGCTCGGGTTGGTAGACCGAAGCCGTGTGTACGAGATCAAAGGAGTTATCAAGCCATCGAAACACGGATACCGGCCATGTGACTTCCCCTGGATGGCCACCACCGCCGTGTCATCGATCTGAGACTGGGCGACCTCAGGAACAGGAACATCTGGATGCAACTTCTGATAGTGCTGAGTGTAAGACTCCAGGTGCTCCTCGGTCTTGCCGTAGTACTGGCTCTCGCCCTCCTTGGGATGACTCCGCTCGCGGGCCAGCTTCCACGACTCAATGTCTGAGAGCGGCCTCTTCAACTTGTCCTCCTGCAACGTCAAACAGAAGTTAGCCATACATAAGAACATGACGGTAAAGAAGAACAAAAATGCATCATGCATATAGATATACCTTCATGGCCTTGAAGCCCCAGTGGTTCCTGTTTCCTTGGCCGTGTGTCCCATCTTTTCCACGGTTAGCCCGGGCCTTGATGCTCTTGGCAGCAAACTCTGCATCGTCGCCGAGCCACCTATCCACTAAACTCGCCCATCCGTCATGCCTTCCATAGCACCAACGATGAACAACCTATGCAAATTTTGGAATCATGACATGTGAGCACGAAACATATAGTTGACTGCTTGAAACAATCATAAGTTAGTAATAGTTACCATCATGAACTGCTCCCTGTTCAAGGTAAGTCGTTGCCTCTGCGCTTGAGTTTTGGTCATCTTTTGTTGCAGGTAGATGTGGTAGTACTGCGAGACGGCAACCCAGCGCACCTCATGCTGCAACTGATGAGCTTTCTTCTTCGCAGCCGCAAGCAAGACCACGTCGGCTCTGGCCTTGTGCTCGTCAAGAACTCTATAGAGTTGCTGCAATCATGCATAAACCAGAAGCAAACAAGGAATGAGTTGAGTGATTCAATGATAAACTATGAAAGAAACTGAAGACAAGTGATTCAGAAGAGAACTTACCCAAAATTTGGTGATCACGGCCTTAGCGGTTGTCCCGTACTCCGCGTTGCTGCAAGCCTCGTAGTGGGCCTAGCTCGTGGCCAAAACCCGCAGCTGCGGGTCCCTGTCTGGCCGCGGGCAGAATAGGCCAGGCCAAAACTCCTTCAATAGGACAGTGATAAGACCGTTCGGTTTACGGCCCTTTCCGCGAAGGATCCAGTTTCTGCAAAAGAATCAAATGATTGCCATGTGTACAATAAGAAAATGTTGTCATGTGTTGAAAATATGATCGAGAGGCACTTACTCTGTCCCCACAGGTTCAATGAGCCACTTGTGCTCCTCGATAGAAGGTGGTGTAGGTAGTCCGACATTACCACGCAGCCACCCCTGCGGAGCACCCGGTGGCAAGTCACCCCACAACTCGGGATCAACATCCCCTCCACCCTCCTCGCCCTCCTCCTCACCCTCCTCCTCGCCCCCCTCCTCCTCGCCCTCCTCCTCCTCACCCTCCTCCTCCTCGCCATCAGGAACATACTCCTCCTCCTCAGACTCAGAAGGTGCCTCTGTATAGGAGGGCATCGAAGAAGACCCTCCTATTTCGGACACGGCCCGGAGTTTTTTGCCCCGGCTGCCTCTCCCCCCACCTCCTCCTCCTCTAGGGGCTCTCCCCCCACCGCCTCCTCCTCTAGGGTCTCCTCCCCCGACCCCTCCACCTCCCTGTGAGGTGTCATCCTCGCGTAGTCGGGAGGGAACCTTGTGGGCTTGTCCACTCCGAGTAAGTCCTTTGAATTTACTGAGGAAACTGGCGCCGCTGGACTTGCCCATGATTAGCAAACCTGCATTGAGAAGAGAATAAACAATTAGTAAGGATATCAATTAAACAAGCATACAGGAAAAACATTAATACCAGAAGAGCACATTAAGCATACTATTGTAATGATCATTAAAAGAACTTACATTTTCTAGAACCCATATGAATCATCACTATTGTAATCTATTTGTGGACCGGTCTCATCATCACTATCACACATATCATCTTCGTTGTCTGACGGAGGTGGAGGCTCTTCCTCATCGTCAGCGTCTTCATTTAACTTTTCAAGCATAATTATGTCTCTTTGATTCACAACTGCCTCACCATCAATCTGTGCATCGTCGTCGTTTGGGTCCAGGTCAACATAACCCAAGTTATCATCCTCGTTGTTTCGGACCACGTCATCATGTTCCTCTTGATAGAACACTCCCTCGTATGTCATGGGGTTTATGTTGTAGTAATCATCATCGTTCGGGTCCGGTAGCTTACCATGCGGCGACACCTTGAACACAACTTCCCAACCCTTTAGGTACTCTTTCTGGCATGGGTAAGGCAGATAATATACTTGTGTGGCCTGGGTAGCGGCGATAAAGAGATCAGCTCCGGCATAGACGGTTGATGGTTTAACTTCAACTAAACCAACAGAAGGCGTATGTCTCAGACCCTTTTTGGGGTCGAACCATCGGCATTTGAACATAGTGAGACTTAGGTGTTCGCGGCCATGTTTGAATGTAAGCTCGTATATTTTTCCTACCCTTCCGTAGTAATCTACTTTATTATCTCCTTCAGTGAAGACTCCAGTATTTATGGTTTTGGGATCAGGCCGACTGTTCTGGTGCTCCTCTGTATGGAAGCGATACCCATTCACATCATACTTTTGGCATGTCATGACAACAGGGTCAAAACCCATGGAAACCCATCTCAATTTTTCATCCATTGATTTGGTCGGATCATTTCCCTACAAGTTTAATTGAAATTATAGGGTGCATGAGTTTAATTGAAATTATAGGGTGCATGAGTTTAATTGAAATAGGTAATAGGGAAGTGTGAAAAATTACTTTCTCCATGAACCACGCAACGAAAATTTTCCTTCCATCAGCACCCTTTCGGAGAAGAGCAAGTGCCTCCACTTCAGTAGGAGGCAGCATTCCCGTCCATTCTTCAACGAATCGACTACAATAAGAACAGCGGTATAAGAACTAGGCAAAGTGAACATGACAAATTGACTAAAAGAATGGTGCAAAGGTATTACCTCATCCACTCATCCTCAACTTCCTTGATGTTGTGCAAGATATAGAACATGAAATCCTCCCACTCATCTCGTGGCATGAGATAAGGTTTCGAGCATCAAGCCCTACCACCTTGCCCGATGAATAGAGGCAACTTTGGTTTATACTTGGGTTCTTCTGTATTGTATCGAGACACCTTATTATGCAACGTGGGAACATGGTCCGGATAGTAGGCTGTCCTGAGGTCTTCCACCTCCTCTAGGATAACTGCCTCAGCTATGGAAGCTTCAATCTTAGCTTTGTTTCCACATTTCTGTCTCAGATGCTTGTTCTGTCTCTCAGGGTTGTACTGCCAACGATTCTGCACAGGCCCCCCCAACAATACCTCGTCCGGGAGGTGCAAAATGAGATGTGTCATCAGAGTAAAGAAGCCTGGCGGGAAGATCTTCTCTAGCTTGCATATCAACTCCGGCGCCTTCTTATGCATTTCTTTTATCTTCTCAGGACATACTTCTTTAGCACAAAGCGTGCGGAAGAAATGGCTTAACTCCGCAAGCACACGCCAGACACGCTCGGGAACATAGCCCCGAACCATCACCGGCATAATCCGCTCAACCCATACACGATAGTCATGACTCTTGAGCCCGGTCACTCTGCCCGTTGAAAGATTGACCCCCTTACTTATATTCGACGCATAACCATCAGTGAACTTCACGATGTGTTTCAGCCACTTGAATGCCTCCATCTTATGATCCTTTTTAAGTACGAAGTCAGCATCTGGATTGAACCAAGATTTTCGACTGCCAGTGGGAGGCTGCATGTGTAGACGTGGTCTATCATAAATATTCTATTGATCAACTCTAGCATTAACATTATCCTTTGTCTTATCAGGAATGTTGAGGATCGTGTGAAAAAGGGACTCTGCGACATTCTTTTCGGTGTGCATCACGTCTATGTTGTATGGAAGTTTGAGGTCCTTAAAATAGGGAAGCTGCGTGAAGGGGGTAATGTGAGTCCAGTTGTGCGTCTCACCATATCCTTCAATTTTTTTCCCTTTACCTTCTCCTTTGCCCTCGCCCTCGTCTTCGCCTGTGGCTTT
>NW_025230376.1:0-14733 GCF_018294505.1 Triticum aestivum
GAAGCCTTAGCGTCTTTCAAACACAGCATCCGTGACGAATGGCATGCCTGACACCTCGGTCAAGAAAAGCCAAGGACAATGGCAGCCTTAACAAGCCTTATGACCCGCTTTTGCGAGGGTGAGGATAGCTGGTTGGCCCATAAAGGCACCAGCGACCCCAGCACATCCGAATTAAGAGATAGCAACGGGAAGCCACGGCGTAATAAAAACAAATGCCAAAAAAGGAAGAGAGCCCGGATAACATGAGGTTAACGCAGGATTCAGGGGCTCTCAACCTGATCAGAATAAGAAGCCATTCAAAGGCACTACAGACGGACCGTCCGGTCTGAACAGAGTCCTGGACAGACTATGCCAAATTCATGGCACCCCGGAAAAACCTGCAAACCACACCCATAGAGAGTGTTGGGTCTTCAAGCAGGCCGGCAAATTAAATGCTGAACACGAGGGGAGGGGCACACCAGGCAACTCCATAATCGAAGAGCTACTCTTCACTGTCGCACCCTTCCAAAGCAGCTATCACGCATTGCTAGGAAGAACGGCCTTCGCCCGCTTCAACGCATTGCCGCACTATGGCCACCTTACACTCAAGATGCCCGGTCCCCGTGGTGTCATCACCATTCACGGAATCATAAAGCGCCCTTCACGCGCAGAGGAATACGCGACGGCCCTGGCGGCCGGACTATAAGCGGCCTCTAGTTTTAGAAAACATGATTGGTCATTACGACCACAGACACGGTTAGACGAGTCCGGTAGCCCGGATAAATTCAAACAGGGCACTGTATATGTAATCCCATAAGGGAAACCAGGGGATGTCTATATTTAGTACAGCCCCACGCTTGGCTTGACCTTATTGGCAGGCCAATAGCTTACACTCCTATTATTGATTGCATACTTACGTTGCACCCTCCTACGAGTTATCTTTATAGACAACGTTTGCGCGATACCCTTCCAGGATAAGGCATAACGGAGACAAAGCCGCAGACGTGCAGCAGGGCCCCGTGCAACAGGTTTCTTTTTAGATTAAACCCCTGTGTAAACCTTTTCTAATGCCTCTTGTTGTTTAACCATCCCATGGATTCTATACCCATAGAGGATACTGCCGTTTTTGGCATTTGGCCACGGCAGACTAAATTGCACGTACCTAGAAATATAGGGCTTAAAATAAGCTCTTGTCAGCCTATCTTCTTTTACAAAAGACTGAATACCCTCGGGAGTGTTCAGCGTCACGAGTTTGGCCGTATATGCATCAGCTCCGAATCATGTCTTTGGTCAAAATGTTGGGTTTGCCCGGCTCCTGGGTTTGCCGCCTTATGTTCCGCTATCATCCGGCTAAGGCAGGCCAAAGGAGAACTACTGCGATTGTGCCCTGGTTATTCCGGATGAGCACCTCAGTAGAGAAACCGAAAACTGACCGTCATGATACAGCGAGAGACTATTCAACCACTCAAAGACTCACCGGAATCCCTAAAGATTCCTCCGCCTTAATGAAGGGCCGTTTCCCGGCCATGTACACACGCGCTGTATTCGGATGCACGTGGAGGTACCAGGGGCTACATAGTAGCCCCACCATTAGACTCCCATGGCTAAGCGAAAGTGTTACAGCTATATAGTCCGGTTGCCTAGTTCGGCGTGCGATCACCTCCTTAACGGACCAAGATGTTGGATCAAGTGTGATTATACATATTTTTTCGCCAACACCCCTGCATTGTCCGCTAGGGGGCTGAAGCCAACGACTGCTATCTTTCAGACTACTTATACATATAAGAATAGCCGCAAAGGGAGGACAATCATACTTCTAGGCAAAAGTATAAACACAGCCTCATAATTAAACTAATCATTGTTTTCTACAATGATTCGATTTATCACTCGAATAAAACACTCTTCGAGCAATGCGCCTCTATCAAGCGGGCACCTTTTGTGACTTGCGCCAAGTAGTGCTCGGCCAGATGTTGGCCTCCCACCGGATCCTGGCTACCTATTACAGTGGCCTCCATATCCGTCCAGTAGACTTTAACGCGGGCTAGAGCCATCCGTGCATCCTCTATGCACGCCGACCTTCTCAGGGCATCAATCCAGGACACGGCTCCAAGGAATTGTTGCACCAAACCAAAGTAGTTGTCCGGCTTAGGCCCCTTCGGCCAAAGATGGTCTATTACAGACCGAATTGCAAGTCCGTACAGCCTGTGGAGCTCCGCCATAACAACCACCTTCTCATTTAGTGGTAGCGGGCGAGTGGGAGCATTAAACTGCCACCATAAAAGCTTCTCCACTTCTTCATCGCCTTGACCCTCGAAGAACTTGACAGCGTCAGCTGTACTATTCGCCAAGTCTGCATATGCATCAGCAGGACTCATGCGACCCGCCAGGGGAGCATACTTCGGATCCAAGAACTTCGTCCGCAGTAAGTACGAACCCCCAGCCACGATTTTGTCAGCTTGTTGGAGCTCCTCGCGCATACTCCGAATCTCGGTCCGCATCTCCTTGGCGGCATTATGGTCCTTGTCCAGCTCGGCCGAACAAGCCTTATTCTCCTTTTCAAGGAGTGCGTACCGGTTGGCGGCATTTCTCAACTCTTCGGCCGCCTTTAGGGCAGCCGCATTGCTAGCCCGAGCTTGTTCCTTGGCTTGAGCAAGTTCCACCCTTAGGGCCTCCACGGCAGCAGCACCATCTGCAGTGCCAACATATTGAATTAATATAATGCCTCTTTGGCACCTCCCTATACTTATAATAAAAACCAAGCAAATACCTTGGGACTCCTCAAGCCGTTTATTCACCAGCGTGATATCGGCATCGATGGATCCGATTTGCCTCCATAGCTCGGCAACTTCAACAGACTGGTCGGCCGCCGGACCCTTGTATACCTTACGGCATGGTCATTAGTATATGATCCCCGTTTGCCGCCTATGGCGGGCAACCATAGTCTCAAGGGCTACTATCTACAGGGAGCACACCTAGTGCGTGCTTCATAACCAAAAAATTGTGCATTTTTTCACTACATACCTCAAAGCCTTTGAGCAGGCTTGTAAATGCCTCATTCAAGCCGCTGGTAGCGGGTGAAATCTTCGTGAGCACCATGCTCATTAAAGAGCGGTGCTCCTCCGAGAGCGCGGCTCGCTCCAGACGGCCCGTCAGTACGTCCGGCCGGACACTAAACTTCACCGGACCCTTCTCATTGCCCCCCGTGGGAGCCAAGTGCTCCGGGCTCAGGGCGGCTGACGTACTAGCCTCCGGCTTCGGTATATCCGGACTCCTCCGCGACGACACCTCCGTGTCGCCCGCCTCATGAGGCGGAGAGTGGGGTGGGGTTTCACTCTCCATCATCTCCGGACGAAGGTCCCTCGAAGACGAACTCTGTTGAGAAGAGCTGCTTGCCGAACTACAAAAAACAAAGTCCTGATTATGGATCTCGGAGTAACATCTCACCTTCGAAGTAAAGAATGACTTACGGCTCGTTGGAGGGCTGGCCCGTTGGTGGGCATGGCGTGGTGAGGGCGCCCGTCGCGACAGAGCCCCTTGGTGATGTCTTCTTCCCTTGCTTGGGCGTCTCCGCCTCCAAATCTTTGGAGGCGGCCCTCTTCTTCTCGCGTGGGGAGGAGGCTTTGACCCTCCCTTCCTGACTATCCTTCGTAGGAGGGTTAGCAATTTCCTCGGTCTGGATGCGCAGCGCATGAAGTTTAGCTTCACTGCCCTTTCCTTCGCCTTTCCCTGAAGGGATTTTGCTGAGCACCCGATCCAACATCTTCGCAATGATGGGACCAGGCGAGCCTTCAGGAAGTGGTGCCGGACACCTGATTCTCTTCGCCTTGTCAAGCCATTCCTGGTCGCGGAGGGAATGTTAGAATAATAATCATGATAAATATAAATAAAGTGTCCGACTTTAAGGTTACTTACTTGGGCATCTAGGCGATTGCAGCTTAGGCCCGCATCCTCGGTGGTGTCCGGACACTTTTCTTGTGGTCCGAAGAATAATTTACACATTCCTTCGAGCATCAGGCCGAAGAAGTGCTTAATAGTCCGCTGACCCTCCGGATTAAACTCCCACATGCGGAGAGGCCAGCGTTCGCACGGCAATATCCGCCGGACTAGCATTACTTGAATTATGCTGACAACATTTATGTCCCTCCTAATAAGCTCCCGGATGCGATTCTACAGTTCTGGTACATCACTAGGAGGCCCATAACTCTGTCCCACATCGGTCCAAGATGCCAACTGTGATAGAGGTCCTGAGCGGAACTCGGTGGCAGCTACCCACTTTGTGCCTCTAGGAGCGGTGACATAGAATCATCTCCGTTGCCATACGTCGGACACTTCCGTAAAAGAACCCTCTGGCCATGGGGCATCGGCGTTCCTGCTTATTATGGCGCCTCCGCACTCCACATGTCGCCCCTCAATCATCTTCGGCTTCACATTGAAGGTCTTTAGCCATACGTGGAGAAAAGCCTCGCACACGATAATGAAAGATGAGATATGGAGGATGGCGTCTGGAGCCAGATCATGGAAATCCAAGCCATAATAGAACATGAGCCCCCTCACAAAGGGGTCGAGGTTGAGGCCTAGGCCTCGGAGGAAGTGAGGAGTAAACACGACGCTCTCATTGGGCTCCGGCGTGGAGATGACTTGCCCTGGAGCAGGAAGCCTGTGCTGGATATCAGCAGTCAGGTATCCAACCTCCCTCAGCTTCGCAATATCCTCCTCCTGAATCGAGGAGGCCACCCACCGGCCTGTTGCGTCGGATCCGGACATACTGGAGGATCTGGGGTGTTGGAGCTTAGGTTTTGAGCGATGGAGCTCGAGGTGCGAGAAGGAGCAGGAGAGGTGGAAACGAGGCGTAGGCCTTGACCCCTTTATAAAAGGGATGAATACCAAGAGTTCTCAGCGTGACCGCTTGAGACTTATCTAAAAAGAAACACGGAATTATACCAACAGTCGCCGTGGGGTCGCATATGCCCATATTGATGAAAGATCCTGTCTTAAGAGGGACACGATCTCTGCTTTGGCAGGACGTGCCGATAAAACCGCCTCGCAACGCGAGTCGAGGTGGAGCAGGAAAACGCTGGTTCGTGTTGGACCAGGTCACGATGCAAGGGCACGACGTACGAAGATTGCCAGCAGAACGGATTTATGCTAAGGGTGTGTGAAGATCATCTTGCAGATCCGGACACAACCTACTTGTTCGATAATCACCTTGGAGTATTCGGAGGAGGAACCCGCCTTGCAATGCCAAAAACAAGACTGCACGCCAGACTCATCGTCATTGAAGCCTGGTTCAGCGGCTACTGAGGGAGTCCTGGATAAGGGAGTATTCGGACAGCCGGACTATATACATCGTCCAGACTATAGAAGCGTCAAGATACAAGACTCAAGACTTCGGCTCGTGTCCGGATGGGACTCTCCTTTGCATGGAAGACAAGCTTGGCGATCCGGATATTATGTTTCCTTCCTTGTAAACCGATTCCATGTAAACCCTAGCTCTCCGGTGTCTATATAAACCTGAGAGCATGGTCCATAGAAGGCCGATCACAATTACAATCATACCATCATAGGCTAGCTCTTAGGGTTTAGCCTCTACGATCTCGTGGTAGATCTACTCTTGTATTCCACATATCTTCAATATTAATCAAGCAGGAAGTAGGGTTTTACCTCCATCGAGAGGGCCTAAACCTGGTTAAACATTGTGTCCCTTGCTTCATGTTACCTGGCTAAGACGCACAGATCGGGACCCCCTACCCAAGATCCGCCGGTTTTGACACCGACAACTATAGCCACACTGGGCTGACCAAGCCCACGTCATTAGCAGCACGGCTATAGTGAACAACCACCAACCAGACCCGCCAGCGGCGGGAGCGGCCTGTCGGCTCCATACCAGACCGGTCGGCGGGGCCCACCAGGCGGCGGGCCCCAGGAGTCGGCGGAGAAGCCGGAGGCCAGAGACACTGACAGCCGGGTTCAGCACTCGGCCAGATTACCGTTGTACCCCTAGGGGGTAGGCCTATATAAACCCCCCTAGGGCACCCATGCAAAGGGTTCCCACTTCATTAGAACTAGCCACAACTCTAGGGCAAGAAGAGAGCTAGTCTTGCCTCCTTCTGCCTCTAGCACACAACTCAAGGAGCACCATTGTATCACTTGTGCCTTAGTGATCATGCGAAGACCCCGTAGAGTAGGAGTAGGGGTATTATCTCCAAGGAGAGGCCCCAACCTGGGTAAAGTGCACCGGCGTATGTGTCTACGCCTTATCCCACTTCCAGGCACCGGTGACGTTCTACTCGCTCCCATCATGATAAGCCACCCGTTGGCATATGTCGCACCCAACCCCTAGCACTCGGGTATTGAAATTTGTCTACACCCAGAACTCAGACCTTCTCTCGAAAATCCTTGGATGCAATTCATCACAAGCTTGGAGATCGTTGTGTGAGGGAAGGGATATGCTCAAACAAGGATTGATAGAAAGAATAGAAATGGGTGTGCGACCAATGTGTGTGATGAAAAGTGGTTACCATGGAACTTTGAGTTGATGCCGGTTTGTGCAAGTTCTGATAATCCCCCGGTGATTGTCCCAGAGTACATATGCTCAGCGACAATGGAGTGGAAGTTAGAGGCCATACAAACACAAAAGCTCGTTTTGATGTTGATCTAGTGCAAGAGATCCCAATTAGTCACATCGCCTAGGAGAACTTTTGAGCACGACGCTATGAGAATTCGGGAGTTTAACGGTTAGATCGTCGCATAAAATAATATAGAGACCAAGTAGGCACAAGAGAGTTGGCTGGAAGGGAGGTCTGAACCTTTTAATGGTGATGAAGTTGAGAATAACTAGAAAAGGTTGTGGAAAGTAAGGCCACCTTCGAAGCTTCATATGGTTGCTTGGTGCCCGAGTAGTTCTTTCCTACGTACGGTTGAGGAGAACTAGGAGGCAGATGGCAACTTTGGTTGTTTACTGCTCCCTCCGTCCCATAATATAGGACGTTTTTTGACACTACACTAGTGTAAAGAAAATCCTATATTATGGGAGCGATGGAGTATATTTATATTTGCAGTGCCACCATTGATTCTTCGAGGCACTCACTACTGGAGTCCAACTTGGCGTAAAGCATCTGGGCATGAGAGACGACAATATTGTGTCACCCATGTATAGTGATGAGACACCAGATCCAAAGCTTTGCCTGTTTGATTTGAGAAATACTCTAACCAAGATCAATTCATAGGTTTTTTTGTTACTCTTTGAGAGTTTTTGGTGGGCAAGAAAGAAGGCAATTCACGGGGAAAAATTCTAGAGCCTGCCATTCACTCATTTGTTTATTATGTGGCACCTCGACGATTTGAATGTGGTGTCGAGTGGTGTGAAGCATGCCTTGCAAAGTGTCGGACGAGATGGATCCCTTCACCGTCGGGGTTTACCAATGCGAGGTGCCGTGTCGAGGGCGTTAAACAAGGGCGCATTAGGTGTACTTGATGTCGTAGCAGATTCGGCTGTGCTTGAGGCATATGCGTCCGGGGAGGCCAAGGTACTCATTGAGGATGTACTGGCCTCGAAGCTCATGATCACCACGGGATGGCTGGGCTGTGTCGGTGTGATCAACGATATCAATTCTCTTTGCCAAGAGGACAGTATAGTAGATTCTCTCAGGAGCAGCGGGAAGCTGTTGACATCAGATTTTGGCACGGTCAATAACTTAATTAATATGGCCTCAAATGGAGAAGTGATCTACATAAAAGAGTTTCGTATTATCCATATGAACATCTTTGAAGTTTGGGCCATCGCCATCCGATCTCATCTCGAAGGCCGAAGTTATGTTCGAAATACTGAGATTTTGTATTCAGAACACTATTCGGCCGATTACGCCCGGCCTCATATGTAAAAACATTCTATAGGAATTGTCTTCGTCTCGTCGAAACGATTGATTTTTATATAAAAAATGTTCTGATCCGAGTTCCTATGCAAAAGTTAGAGTAATCGGAGTGCAGCCCTATCGCGAGGCGAGATGTGGTAGCGCGAGGGAATAGCTTGTTTTGCGCGACCGATTTGACCCTCAAGATGACCTCTGATCAAAAAACGTTCAACATGAAAGTTGTTCGTTTCGTCGAAACAGTTGAGATTGCTTATGGTCTGGTTTTCATCCGAGGTCGTTTACCACCTTAAATATTAACCACCATGTACAACCAGTTTAAACCGAACAGTTTTGAAAAGTTCGGACAAAACCAATCCGAATTTGACCAGGGTTTTGGACATGATTCCAAGCCTTTTCCTTGCACGGGAAGTTCAGCCATCTCTTATATACCTAAGGGGTGACGGACGATTGAATAACAACACACAATTGCAAAACTCATCTACTTTTTACCCTAGTTTTACATCCCTGCCTTGTTCTTTCTCTCTTGTTCTTCGTTCGTTCTTCTTTCGTATGTCGGCGATCCTCGAGGCTCTAGGGGCGGGCAAACCGACCTAGGGAAGCCCATTGCCGTTGTGCATCCAGACGGGGCCCCTCCCAGGTGGGTGGGGTTTCGGGTCCTCAAAAGCACCCGCCGGATTGCTTGCATACCGCGCTTCCGGACGGTTCTCCTTCGACGTGAGCTGCGGTGCATCACCCTCGGCGTCAGAGATACACGGTGATGTGTTCTTGTGTGAACACACTTTTTGGCGACTCCGTTGGGGATGAAAGATCAAGAATCATCATCAACCATGTCTAATCTCCCCATGCCCTCAGAAGTTAGCGCCCATAACATCATTAAGCCCGGTCCTGATGAACTATCAGATGAACATCGCCATGCCTACGAAGCGCTCAAGAAACAACGTGAGGAGGATTTTGAGGCGCTCAAGAAGAAGCGCCAGGAGCAGGATTTGGAGGTGTTTCTTGCAAATTTCAAGAAGGACCGTCAAGGTCACATTACTCCAGTTGAAAATGTCAATTTCCCTCCTCTCATTGATAACAAGATGAAATCACTGTGAGTAAAGTTTTTTCTCCAGAGCAAGTTGCTGTGATTGAAAGTCTTGTTAGTAAGGGTAATGTGATGACATACAATTCTTTCGTGGCAAATACCAATGCTAAGAAAAATATGCCTCCGTCATCTAGTGGTACTGTTGGTATATCTGAAAACCCTAGCCCAACTTTACCTATTTCATCGGCACCTCCTATGCAACAATAATATAGTATGCCAGTGAATTTTTACCCTAGTCAAACCAACCAGCTTGTGGCTGCACCTACATATCCTAATCCTATTATGGGTGTGCCCAATTCGGCATCAACACCGAATCACTTTGACACACCACCCGTAGGCGCAAACATGTTTGGTCTTCCGCCGAATTATGGTTCGGCGCCCATCCGAGAAGTTGCACCACTAGCTAGTACTCAGGTTGCTCCTATGTCATTGCCACAAACATCTTCATCTACCTCAGATCGAATTTTAGCTAAATTAAGGGAGGATTTGCATAAGATGTTTCTAGAAACTTTCAGAAACGAGCCGAAAGTAAAGAGTCATGTGTATCAAAAGCCTTATCGTGAACACTTTGATGCAGTTTTGTACCCTCAAGGTTATAAGGTTACTGATTTTGTCAAATTTAGTGGAGAGGGCATGAAAACAACATGGAAACTTGTTAGTCAGTATCTATCAGAGTTGGGTGAAGCAGGTTCCATAGAAGAATTGAAAGTGCATTTATTTTCATTGTGTTTAACTGGTACTGCATTTTCATGGTTTGCTGCTTTACCACATGGTTTAATTCTCTTATGGTCGCAATTAGAGCAAAAGTTTCATGATCACTTTTATAGCAGTGATAATGAGCTTAAGTTGTCACATCTTACATCGGTTAGGCAAAAAACATGATGAATCGGTCACCGATTATGTCAAGAGATTTAGAGATATAAAAAATGATGTTATAGCTTGGTGATAGCTGAACAAGACTTGGCGGATCTTGTTCTTAATGGTTTAAAAACTCACATTAAAGTGAGGCTAGAAAGTTATGAGTTTTTGAATATTAACCAAGTCTTGCAAAAAGCTTTGGCTCAAGAGAGTCGAAGTAAAGAGGTTCATAGGTCTACAACTAATCATCCTAGAATGCATATGGTTGAATACAATGATGATAATTTGGACGATGAAGTTGATGTTTATACTACTGAATTTGTTTGGTCCTTAGATGCCAGACCCTATACATACAATGCTCTTAAGCCAATTCGCAAGAATCGTGATGACGAGGTGAAGTTTACTTTTGATATATCTAAGTGTGATAAAAATTTTGATGCCCTCTTGCAAGATAAGATGATTAGAATATCACACACCATACCGCCATTTGAGGAGGTGAAACGGCGTGCTCACTGCAAGTACCATAATTCATTTTCTCATGCTACTAACGATTGCAATGTTTTTCGACGACAGATACAATCGGCCATTAATGATGGACGATTGAATTTTGCTAAGATGCAAGTTGATAAACAACCCTTCCCAATAAACACCATGGACTTGGAGGGAAAGAAAATGTTGATTCGGCCTAGCATAGCCGAATAAGCTAATAAAGATAATGTTGTTATTGGTGAACCCCGGAAAGGCACGGAAGGCGACAAGGTCTTGGGACGAGAGGTTGTGCTTGATAAGCAACCCGATGGCAAGGAAGTATTGAAGATCACCATAAAAAATCCTGCACTCGGGGGGCAACCACAAGTACCAGAAGATACTCATGTTAAATTTATCAAGCCCAAGAATTTAGAAGTTGGCAAGTGGGAAAAGAGTGAAGCTAAGAGCAAGCGAATCAGGCCAATTTTTGATATGTTGCTATCCAAATATGCAAGTCAAGCGGCCGGTTCTAGCTCTAATCGGCCATCACATTCAAAGTGTTCAAGATTGCCTCCGGAGCAAGAGTTTTGACACTATGCAAGGCCATATGGGTCATGGGCACCGTCACCATGGATGTCACAACCCTCCTATGCACCATATTACATGAGAGGCTTCAGTGGAGGATGCGGGCAGCCCCCAATGGCTCCTTATGCTTTTCATATGGGGCGGGCAGCACCTAGAAGGCCTGCTCGCGAGAGGCTTTATTATCCCTAACAAGGCCGTTTGAGCTATGGTGCTAATCGGCCAACAAAAATTTCTCCAAGCAAGGCCAACAAAAAAGTGTGGCGTGTTATGTCACCTAATGCGAAAATTGCAGAATGCGACAAGCAAAAGGAGGTCGAAAAGCCGGTTGTTGGTAATGTGGCTACTTCTAATGGTGATATTGTTATTCTTCAGCAGGGTTCCATGGTTAATGATCATGAGGCGAGCAAAAGCAAGGCCAAACCAAGGGATCCCAAATATACTCAACCTAAGTGGTGTCCTCCCGGTTTAACTAAGACCATGAAAAGGAGATTACAACGCATGAGGAACCACGAGAAGGTAGAGCACAAAGAGGAGAGGCAAAGTGATGAATTGTTTAGTGAAATTCGGCCCATGGCACTCACAAAACAAGTGTGGAGGCCTAAACAAAAACAAAACAGAGATGCTTCTACACTAGCTGCGGAACACCTTCACCACCGAAAGAGGATGATGTGACCCCTATTACGTCGTCCACACCACCTGAAACATCCCCTTCAATTGAGGAAACTTTAAGCCCGATATACACATTGGGAGATGAAGATGAGATGGTGGATTATGAATCTACCACTACTAGGGAAAAGGCTAGCAGCAGCGCGGGTTTTAGGTGTATTAGTAGCGCGGGTAGCGGCGCTACTAATAAGGCGCTACAGCTAACACATAGCAGTAGCGCGTGCTCACTGGCGCTACTGCTACACAAGTGTAGTAGCAGCGCGGTTAGCGGAAGCTCGCTACTGCTAGTAGCTCTAGCGCGCTTTTCCTGGACGCGCTACTGCTATCGCGGCGCTGCTGCTAACTTTTATACACTCGCTACTTCTAATTTAAGTAGTTTTTTTTGGCATATTTGTTTTGTATTTGAACATGCTTTATAGAAGAATCTTTAGCACATAGAAATGTCAGCATGATACACATACAAATGCCTGCGAGACCACAAATGTATTCGTAGCATATACATACAAATAGTCTCATCATAATCATCATCCAACACAAAGTGGTATCTTGTCATCATCTCGAAAATAGCGATACATGCAAGTCTTGAATACTTGCAACTACAACAACGTCATCCATCTAAACAAAGGTATACGCAAGAAGAGCTATCACTATGAGTGAGAGCAGAACTATGCAGTACATGAGGTGGTGGTTACGAGTCCTCTCTCGCGCTAGCGTGAACCTCAAGTAACTAGCTTCTCCTTCTTGTCTGCTTTTAAAGCCTTTATGGCTGGCGCCCGTGAACCCATTCACTTGCGCTTGACACTCATGCCACTCGTTGGACACCCCGGGAACCTTCCCTTTGTACACGACATAGCAATTCCATCTCTCCATCAAGAAACTAGGTACCTGTTAGAGATGCATGTTCATGAAGAGGATGTACAATCATATATATGCAACAAAATATACTAGAGCAACACCGAAAAAGAAAGGGTTAGCAACTAGATGCAACTTACAGTAAGCAAATTAATTAACTAGAGGTACGCAGGTCATCGTACACAAACTAACAAAGTAGCGTTACACAAGTTCGGCAGGGACTGTCGACATCACAAAGTTTCACCGCTACACAAAGTATACAAGTTCAACCGACACATATCATCATCATCGGCATCATAAATCACTAGAAGTTCCATCCTTCCATATCATCGAGGATGAACCCTAGCTTCTTGAACGGCGTGAGGTCTAGACGTTGCATGCCTATGCGAGTTCGGACGTCTGCTCGCGATATAGGGCCGTGGTGGAACATCCCCTTCTCATCGATGACTTCTTTCATGATGATCGTCACAATATCGCTTTGGATGCGAAAGAAGTCATCTCTAAGTTTATAATCCGCTTCTCCATGAGATTCTAGCCACTTGTGGATTTGATCATCATTTCTGCTTCTTATGCGAAGCTTTTGGTGATCCGTGTTGAACTAAATCATGAGATGGATGATGTAGAATCCATCCTTCTTGCTTTGTTTTGGGACATGGATGCGAGAGAAGTTATTTTTGTGCGCGAAACCCATCTTCTTGTTCCTTTGTTTCCTGATCTGCACGTGGACACCGCTAAAGCTGAAGCCTTGGAGAGCATCATCTAGAATATTCATTATGTGGGTGTAGTCTTTTATCTCGTAGTCTCTCGAAGGGTCAAAATACACGGCGTGGGAGACTTGCGGGTAAAGAACGATAAGGACGGTGTGCCCGTTGCTACGGGGAAAAGACACCTCAAATTATTCCCCATATGAGAGAGAAGGAATGATTGAAATGTACGAAAGGGTTGTCCGGAACTGACTTACTTTGGATGATAAGGCACGAGGACAATTTCCCGGTCCTTATTCTGTACCATGAAGTTTTGGAGGTACTCCCTAGCAGTTTCACTCTCAAAGTCGCCGAGACTCAAGAAAGACTCGTGCATGTAGTACGGATCCGCCACACTGATTTGCGAGACTTCTTCACTCTTCATGACGGAGCTCATATGTAGCGCAAAAAGGCGGACGATTGTAAAATCGAGCCGCCTTGCTAGAAACATCTCAAAGATATGGTCAAACCGCAGGAAGAACACCTCCGCGGGCCGTGTCTTGACGTAGCACTTCCCCTCAGGCACACGAGCCGCGTATGTCGGATATCCTGGATCCTTTGAGGCTAGTAGGCTTTTCTCAGTCGAAAGCACATGGTCGTGCAGTCTCCTGAGATCACCTGATAGTGCCTCCAGCGGTTTCAGCGGTAGCATCGGCTCGCCCGTGAGATGGAACATGACCACACCTTTCACAGGTACACGCTCTTCAGAATGCATCGTCTAGCTGCTATGTGCTCTGGCTTGTTTGGAGGCAGTTATCTTCCCCGATCTCTTCCTCTCCTTTTCTTAACCCCTTCCAGACCCTTCCTTAACCCCCGCCCCAGTGTTCCCGGGCTAAGTACTGAACGACGCTCGTGCCCGGCTAGTTGAGCCTGTGTTCAGGCGTCATCTTCAGGCGTGTCCTGTGAGGATTTCATGAAGAGAGACTTTTTGCAATCCCTGCTACGACCCTGCCCGGGCATATCATCCATATACTCATTAGCAAGCTGATAGCCCGATTCGTCATATGGTTGACTCATCATATCTATGTCACAGTCATACGCGTTTGTATTGATGTAATCCATAGGGTCGACCTCCTTCTCATCATCCATTCTCTGTTCTAAAAGAGAAATTACATCAGCCAGTACTATTGCACCCCCTTCATCATGTCGTCCGCCGCTCTCACCCGGCACTACAGGAGCTGTTAGTTGCGTAGGCGGGGTGGTGGTCTCCGCCCATGCTTGTTGATGTGTGGTTATTGGTGTTCTCTCGGCCGGCTCCAGACGAATAAGATTCTTCGGCCATAGCAGCACCCAACCCTTGCAACTTCCAATCTGCGGCGGGGTCTCGTCGTCCGCTACCATATGCTGTATTGGAGGAGGCAAATCCTCGTGCCCCGATTTCACACTGGTCAAGCTAACCCTTAAGTGCCCAGCGGGGATCGGCTGGTTGTGGAACGTGGGTTGCGAGGGGTCCATTATCATTCCCTTTCCCACGTCCACCTTCTCGCCTTTGATCAAGTAGAGTATGTTGCACGGGGTTTCTTTCTCCTGCAAACACATATCTGTGGCGTAAACCAACCGAAAGGCAACAAAAATGGAATATTATATATATATATATATATATATATATATATATATATATATATAT
>NW_025230377.1:0-511 GCF_018294505.1 Triticum aestivum
ATCAAGGTTTCAAACGAAAACTCATCAGTTACACCGGCAATTCAAAATTTTGATAACTTATTACAACTCTGGATGTTTTTTGCATTCAGCATGGACCATTCAAAGCCACGTCATCAACTTTCAACCCTTTGTCACATAATTAGCTATTTTTCATGCATTTACTGATTTGTTTTGAGCTAAATGGCCCTGAAATTGAAAAGCTCTACAAATGAACTCTGAAAAGGTTGAAACTTGGCATGGTGTCATCATTTCACCCGCATAGCATGTGCAAAAAAGTAGAGAGGGTCACGGCAAAAACTGGAGGCACTTCGGGTACAAACTGGACAATCTCTTTCAAAGTATCAGGGTTTCGGACGAAAACGCATCTGTTACATCGGCAATTCAAAATTTTAATAACTTATTACAACTCTGGACGTCTTTTGCATTCAGTATGCACCATTCAAAGCCACATCATCAACTTTCAACCCTTTGTGACATAATTTGCTACTTTTAATGCATTTACTGATTTGTT
>NW_025230377.1:4086-5846 GCF_018294505.1 Triticum aestivum
ATGCACGTCGTGTACAAACTAGACAATCTCTTTCGAAGTATCAGGGTTACGGACGAAAACTCATCTGTTACACCGGCAATTCATAATTTTAATAACTTATTACAACTCTGGACGTCTTTTGCATTCAGAATGCACCATTCAAAGCCACGTCATCAAGTTTCAACCCTTTCTGACATAATTTTCTATTTTTAATGCATTTACTGATTTGTTTTGAGCTAAATGGCCTTGAAATTGAAAAGCTCTACAAATGAACTCTGAAAACGTTGAAACTTGGCATGGTGTCATCATTTCACCCGCATAGCATGTGCAAAAAAGTAGAGAGGGTCACGGCAAAAACTGGATGCACTTCGTGTACAAACTAGACAATCTCTTTCAAAGTATCTGGGTTTCGGACGAAAACGTATCTGTTACATCGGTAATTCAAAATTTTAATAACTTATGACAACTCCAATGTTTTTTGCATCCAGCATGCAACAATCAAAGCCACGTCATGAACTTTCGACCCTTTTTGACATAATTTGCTATTTTTAATGCATTTACTGATTTGTTTTGAGCTAAATGGCCCTGAAATTGAAAAGCTCTATAAATGAACTCTGAAAAGGTTGAAACTTGGCATGGTATCATCATTTCACCCGCATAGCATGTGCAAAAAAGTAGAGAGGGTCATGGCAAAAACTGGATGCACCTCGTGTACAAACTGGACAATCTCTTTTGAAGTATCAGGGTTTCGGACAAAAACTCATCAGTTACATCGGCAATTCAAAATTTTAATAACTTATTACAACTCTCGACGTCTTTTGCATTCAGTATGCACCATTCAAAGCCACGTCATCAACTTTCAACCCTTTGTGACATAATTTGCTATTTTTAATGCATTTACTGATTTGTTTTGAGCTAAATGGCCCTGCAATTGAAAAGCTCTACAAATGAACTCCGAAAAGGTTTAAACTTGGCATGGTATCATCATTTCACCCGCATAGCATGTGGAAAACAGTAGAGAGGGTCACCGGCAAAAGCTGGATGCACTTTGTGTGCGAACTGGACAATCTCTTTCGAAGTATCAGGGTTTCAAACGAAAACTCATCAGTTACACCGACAATTCAAAATTTTGATAACTTATTACAACTCTGGATGTTTTTTGCATTCAGCATGGACCATTCAAAGCCACGTCATCAACTTTCAACCCTTTGTCACATAATTAGCTATTTTTCATGCATTTACTGATTTGTTTTGAGCTAAATGGCCCTGAAATTGAAAAGCTCTACAAATGAACTCTGAAAAGGTTGAAACTTGGCATGGTGTCATCATTTCACCCGCATAGCATTTGCAAAAAAGTAGAGAGGGTCACGGCAAAAACTGGATGCACTTCGTGTACAAACTGGACAATCTATTTCAAAGCATCAGGGTTTCGGACGAAAACGCATCTGTTACATCGCCAATTCGAAATTTTAATAACTTATTACAACTCTGGACGTCTTTTGCATTCAGTATGCACCATTTAAAGCCACATCGTCAACTTTCAACCCTTTGTGACATAATTTGCCACTTTTAATGCATTTACTGATTTGTTTTGAGCAAAATGGCCCTGAAATTGAAAAGCTCTACAAATGAACTCTGAAAAGGTTGAAACTTGGCACGGTGTCATCATTTCACCCGCATAGCATGTGCAAAAAAGTAGAGAGGGTCACGGCAAAAACTGGATGCACTTTGTGTGCAAACTGGACAATCTCTTTCGAAGTATCAGGGTTTCGGACGAAAAC
>NW_025230377.1:12447-12886 GCF_018294505.1 Triticum aestivum
TCAGTTACATCGGCAATTCAAAATTTTAATAACTTATTACAACTCTGGACATCTTTTGCATTCAGCATGCACCATTCAAAGCCACGTCATCAACTTTCAACCCTTTGTGACATAATTTGCTATTTTTAATGCATTTACTGATTTGTTTTGAGCTAAATGGCCCTGCAATTGAAAAGCTCTACAAATGAACTCTGAAAAGGTTGAAACATGGCATGGTATCATCATTTCACCCGCATAGCATGTGCAAAAAAGTAGAGAGGGTCACGGCAAAAAATGGATGCACTTCGTGTACAAACTGGACAATCTGTTTCGAAGTATCAGGGTTTCGGACGAAAACTCATTAGTTACACCGGCAATTCAAAATTTTAATAACTTAATACAACTCTGGACGTTTTTCGCATTCAGCATGCACCATTCAAAGCCACGTCATCAACTTTCA
>NW_025230377.1:13105-13735 GCF_018294505.1 Triticum aestivum
GGTATCATCATTTCACCCGCATAGCATGTGCAAAAAAGTAGAGAGGGTCACGGCAAAAAATGGATGCACTTCGTGTACAAACTGGACAATCTGTTTCGAAGTATCAGGGTTTCGGACGAAAACTCATTAGCTACACCGGCAATTCAAAATTTTAATAACTTAATACAACTCTGGACGTTTTTCGCATGCAGCATGCACCATTCAAAGCCACGTCATCAACTTTCAACCCCTTGTGACATAATTTGCTACTTTTAATGCATTTACTAATTTGTTTTGAGCTAAATGGCCCTGCAATTGAAAAGCTCTACAAATGAACTCTGAAAAGGTTGAAACTTGGCATGGTATCATCATTTCACCCGCATAGCATGTGCAAAAAAGTAGAGAGGGTCACGGCAAAAACTGGAGGCACTTCGTGTACAAACTGGACAATCTCTTTCGAAGTATTAGGGTTTCGAACGAAAACTCATCTGTTACATCGGCAATTCAAAATTTTAATAACTTATTACAACTCTGGACGTCTTTTGCATCCAGTATGCACCATTCAAAGCCACATCATCAACTTTCAACCCTTTGTGACATAATTTGCAACTTTTAATGCATTTACTGATTTGTTTTGAGCTAAATGGCCCT
>NW_025230377.1:13745-14124 GCF_018294505.1 Triticum aestivum
CAAACTGGACAATCTGTTTCGAAGTATCAGGGTTTCGGACGAAAACTCATTAGTTACACCGGCAATTCAAAATTTTAATAACTTAATACAACTCTGGACGTTTTTCGCATTCAGCATGCACCATTCAAAGCCACGTCATCAACTTTCAACCCCTTGTGACATAATTTGCTATTTTTAATGCATTTACTAATTTGTTTTGAGCTAAATGGCCCTGCAATTGAAAAGCTCTACAAATGAACTCTGAAAAGGTTGAAACTTGGCATGGTATCATCATTTCACCCGCATAGCATGTGCAAAAAAGTAGAGAGGGTCACGGCAAAAACTGGAGGCACTTCGTGTACAAACTGGACAATCTCTTTCGAAGTATTAGGGTTTCGAA
>NW_025230377.1:14134-14718 GCF_018294505.1 Triticum aestivum
GTTGAAACTTGGCATGGTATCATCATTTCACCCGCATAGCATGTGCAAAAAAGTAGAGAGGGTCACGGCAAAAACTGGAGGCACTTCGGGTACAAACTGGACAATCTCTTTCAAAGTATCAGGGTTTCGGACGAAAACTCATCTGTTACATCGGCAATTCAAAATTTTAATAACTTATTACAACTCTGGACGTCTTTTGCATTCAGCATGCACCATTCAAAGCCACGTCATCAACTATCAACCCTTTGTGACATAATTTGCAACTTTTAATGCATTTACTGATTTGTTTTGAGCTAAATGGCCCTGAAATTGAAAAGCTCTATAAATGAACTCTGAAAAGGTTGAAACTTGGCATGGTATCATCATTTCACCCGCATAGCATGTGCAAAAAAGTAGAGAGGGTCATGGCAAAAACTGGATGCACCTCGTGTACAAACTGGACAATCTCTTTCGAAGTATCAGGGTTTCGGACGAAAACTCATCTGTTACACCGGCAATTCAAAATTTTAATAACTTATTACAACTCCGGATGTTTTTTGCGTCCAGCATGCAACATTCAAAGCCACGTCATCAACTTTCAACCC
>NW_025230378.1:0-1255 GCF_018294505.1 Triticum aestivum
TCCAGTTTTTGCCGTGACCCTCTCTACTCTTTCGCACATGCTATGCGGGTGAAATGATGATACCATGCCAAGTTTCAACATTTTCAGAATTCATTTTGTAGTGATTTTCAATTTCACGGTCATTTAGCTCTCTAAACAATTAGGTAAATGACTGAAAAACAACAAATGATGTCAGAACATGTTGGAAATTGATGATGTCGCTTTGAATGCTGCATACTGAACACAAAAGAAGTCCGGAGTTCAAATAAGTTTAAATAATATTGAAGCGCCCGTGTAACAGATGAGTTATCGTCCGAAACCCTGATACTCCGAAAGAGTTTGTCCAGTTTGCACACGAAGTGCGTCCAGTTTTTTTGTGACCCTCTCTGCCCTTCCGCACATATTATGCAGGTGAAATGATTATACCATGCCAAGTTTCAACAATTTCAGAGTTCATTTAGTAATGATTTTCAATTTCACAGTCATTTAGCTCTCTAAAAAATTAGGTAAATGACCAAAAAACAACAAATGATGTCAGAACATGTTGGAAATTGATGACGTCGCTTTGAATGCTGCATACTGAACACAAAAGAAGTCCGGAGTTCAAATAAGTTTAAAAAACATTGAAGTGCCCGTGTAACAGATGAGTTCTCGTCCTAAACCCTTTTACTCCGAAAGAGTTTGTCCAATTTAAACACGAAGTGCGTCCAGTTTTTACCGTGACCCTCTCTGCCCTTCCGCACATGCTATGTAGGTGAAATGATTATACCATGCGAAGTTTCAACATTTTCAGAGTTCATTTAGTAATGATTTTCAATTTCACGGTCATTTAGCTCTCTAAAAAATTAGGTAAATGACCGAAAAACAACAAATGATGTCAGAACATGTTGGAAATTGATGACGTCGCTTTGAATGCTGCATACTGAACACAAAAGAAGTCCGGAGTTCAAATAAGTTTAAAAAACATTGAAGTGCCCGTGTAACAGATGAGTTCTCGTCTGAAACCCTGATACTCCAAAAGAGTTTGTCCAGTTTGTACACGAAGTGCATCCAGTTTTTGCCATGACCCTCTCTACTCTCTCGCACAAGCTATGCGGGCGAAATGATGATACCATGCCAAGTTTCAACATTTTCAGAATTCATTTTGTAGTGATTTTCAATTTCACGGCCATTTAGCTCTCTAAACAATTAGGTAATGACCGAAAAACAACAAATGATGTCAGAACATGTTGGAAACTGATGACGTCGCTTTGAATGCTGCATACTAAACACAAAA
>NW_025230378.1:1265-1581 GCF_018294505.1 Triticum aestivum
TCCGAAACCCTGATACTCCGAAAGAGTTTGTCCAGTTTGTACACGAAGTGCATCCAGTTTTTGCCGTGACCCTCTCTACCCTTTCGCACCTGCTATGCGGGTGAAATGATGATACCATGCCAAGTTTCAACATTTTCAGAATTCATTTTGTAGTGATTTTCAATTTCACGGTCATTTAGCTCTCTAAACAATTAGGTAAATGACCGAAAACAACAAATGATGTCAGAACATGTTGGAAATTGATGACGTCGCTTTGAATGCTGCATACCGAACACAAAAGAAGTACGGAGTTCATATAAGTTTAAAAAACATTGAA
>NW_025230378.1:1591-2113 GCF_018294505.1 Triticum aestivum
ATGTTGCATACTAAACACAAAAGAAGTATGGAGTTCAAATAAGTTTAAAAAACATTGAAGCGCCCGTGTAACAGATGAGTTCTCATCCGAAAACCTGATACTCCGAAAGAGTTTGTCTAGTTTGTACACGAAGTGCATCCAGTTTTTGCCGTGAGCCTCTCTACCCTTTCGCACCTGCTATGCGGGTGAAATGATGATACCATGCCAAGTTTCAACATTTTCAGAATTCATTTCATAGTGATTTTCAATTTCACGGTCATTTAGCTCTCTAAACAATTAGGTAAATGACCGAAAACAACAAATGATGTCAGAACATGTTGGAAATTGATGACGTCGCTTTGAATGCTGCATACCGAACACAAAAGAAGTACGGAGTTCATATAAGTTTAAAAAACATTGAAGCGCCCGTGTAACAGATGAGTTCTCGTCCGAAACCCTGATACTCCGAAAGAGTTTGTCCAGTTTGTACAGGAAGTGCATCCAGTTTTTGCCGTGACCCTCTATACTCTTTCGCACATGCTA
>NW_025230378.1:2395-3173 GCF_018294505.1 Triticum aestivum
ACTCCGAAAGAGTTTGTCCAGTTTGTACAGGAAGTGCATCCAGTTTTTGCCGTGACCCTCTCTACTCTTTCGCACATGCTATGCGGGTGAAATGATGATACCATGCCAAGTTTCAACATTTTCAGAATTCATTTTGTAGTGATTTTCAATTTCACGGTCATTTAGCTCTCTAAACAATTAGGTAAATGACCGAAAAACAACAAATGATGTCAGAACATGTTGGAAATTGATGATGTCGCTTTGAATGCTGCATACTGAACACAAAAGAAGTCCGGAGTTCAAATAAGTTTAAAAAATATTGAAGCGCCCGTGTAACAGATGAGTTCTCGTCCGAAACCCTGATACTCCGAAAGAGTTTGTCCAGTTTGCACACGAAGTGCGTCCAGTTTTTTTATGACCCTCTCTGCCCTTCCGCACATGCTATGCAGGTGAAATGATTATACCATGCCAAGTTTCAACATTTTCAGAGTTCATTTAGTAATGATTTTCAATTTCACAGTCATTTAGCTCTCTTAAAAATTAGGTAAATGACCAAAAAACAACAAATGATGTCAGAACATATTGGAAATTGATGACGTCGCTTTGAATGCTGCATACTGAACACAAAAGAAGTCCGGAGTTCAAATAAGTTTAAAAAACATTGAAGTGCCCGTGTAACAGATGAGTTCTCGTCCTAAACCCTTTTACTCCGAAAGAGTTTATCCAATTTAAACACGAAGTGCGTCCAGTTTTTACCGTGACCCTCTCTGCCCTTCCGCACATGCTATGTAGGTGAAAT
>NW_025230378.1:5309-6919 GCF_018294505.1 Triticum aestivum
TACTCTTTCGCACATGCTATGCGGGTGAAATGATGATACCATGCCAAGTTTCAACATTTTCAGAATTCATTTTGTAGTGATTTTCAATTTCACGGTCATTTAGCTCTCTAAACAATTAGGTAAATGACCGAAAAACAACAAATGATGTCAGAACATGTTGGAAATTGATGATGTCGCTTTGAATGCTGCATACTGAACACAAAAGAAGTCCGGAGTTCAAATAAGTTTAAAAAATATTGAAGCGCCCGTGTAACAGATGAGTTCTCGTCCGAAACCCTGATACTCCGAAAGAGTTTGTCCAGTCTGCACACGAAGTGCGTCCAGTTTTTTTGTGACCCTCTCTGCCCTTCCGCACATGCTATGTAGGTGAAATGATTATACCATGCCAAGTTTCAACATTTTCAGAGTTCATTTAGTAATGATTTTCAATTTCACGGTCATTTAGCTCTCTAAAAAATTAGGTAAATGACCAAAAAACAAAAAATGATGTCAAAACATGTTGGAAATTGATGACGCCGCTTTGAATGCTGCATACTGAACACAAAAGAAGTCCGGAGTTCAAATAAGTTTAAAAAACATTGAAGTGCCCGTGTAACAGATGAGTTCTCGTCCTAAACCCTTTTACTCCGAAAGAGTTTGTCCAATTTAAACACGAAGTGCGTCCAGTTTTTACCGTGACCCTCTCTACTCTTTCGCACATGCTATGCGGGTGAAATGATGATGCCATGCCAAGTTTCAACATTTTCAGAGTTCATTTTGTAGTGATTTTAAATTTCACGGTCATTTACCTCGCTAAACAATTAGGTAAATGACCGAAAAACAACAAATGATGTCAGAACATGTTGGAAATTGATGACGTCGCATTGAATGCTGCATACTGAACACAAAAGAAGTCCAGAGTTCAAATAAGTTTAAAAAACATTGAAGTGCCCGTGTAACAGATGAGTTCTCGTCTGAAACCCTGATACTCCGAAAGAGTTTGTCCAGTTTGTACACGAAGTGCATCCAGTTTTTGCCATGACCCTCTCTACTCTCTCGCACAAGCTATGCGGGCGAAATGATGATACCATGCCAAGTTTCAACATTTTCAGAATTCATTTTGTAGTGATTTTCAATTTCACGGCCATTTAGCTCTCTAAACAATTAGGTAATGACCGAAAAACAACAAATGATGTCAGAACATGTTGGAAACTGATGACGTCGCTTTGAATGCTGCATACTAAACACAAAAGAAGTATGGAGTTCAAATAAGTTTAAAAAACATTGAAGCGCCCGTGTAACAGATGAGTTCTCGTCCGAAACCCTGATACTCCGAAAGAGTTTGTCCAGTTTGTACACGAAGTGCATCCAGTTTTTGCCGTGACCCTCTCTACCCTTTCGCACCTGCTATGCGGGTGAAATGATGATACCATGCCAAGTTTCAACATTTTCAGAATTCATTTTGTAGTGATTTTCAATTTCACGGTCATTTAGCTCTCTAAACAATTAGGTAAATGACCGAAAACAACAAATGATGTCAGAACATGTTGGAAATTGATGACGTCGCTTTGAATGCTGCATACCGAACACAAAAGAAGTACGGAGTTCATATAAGTTTAAAAAACATTGAA
>NW_025230378.1:9436-9799 GCF_018294505.1 Triticum aestivum
TAAACAATTAGGTAAATGACCGAAAAACAACAAATGATGTCAGAACATGTTGGAAATTGATGACGTCGCTTTGAATGCTGCATACCGAACACAAAAGAAGTACGGAGTTCAAATAAGTTTAAAAAACATTGAAGCGCCCGTGTAACAGATGAGTTCTCGTCCGAAACCCTGATACTCCGAAAGAGTTTGTCCAGTTTGTACAGGAAGTGCATCCAGTTTTTGCCGTGACCCTCTCTACTCTTTCGCACATGCTATGCGGGTGAAATGATGATACCATGCCAAGTTTCAACATTTTCAGAATTCATTTTGTAGTGATTTTCAATTTCACGGTCATTTAGCTCTCTAAACAATTAGGTAAATGAC
>NW_025230378.1:11923-13905 GCF_018294505.1 Triticum aestivum
GATGTCAGAACATGTTGGAAATTGATGATGTCGCTTTGAATGCTGCATGCTGAACACAAAAGAAGTCCGGAGTTCAAATAAGTTTAAAAAATATTGAAGCGACCGTGTAACAGATGAGTTCTCGTCCGAAACCCTGATACTCCGAAAGAGTTTGTCCAGTTTGTACACGAAGTGCGTCCAGTTTTTGCCGTGACCCTCTCTACTCTTTCGCACATGCTATGCGGGTTAAATGATGATACCATGCCAAGTTTCAACATTTTCAGAATTCATTTTGTAGTGATTTTCAATTTCACGGTCATTTAGCTCTCTAAACAATTAGGTAAATGACCGAAAAACAACAAAAGATGTCAGAACATGTTGGAAATTGATGACGTCGCTTTGAATGCTGCATACTGAACACGAAAGAGGCCCGGAGTTCAAATAAGTTTAAAAAACATTGAAGTGCCCGTGTAACAGATGAGTTCTCGTCCGAAACCCTGATACTCCGAAAGATTTTGTACAGTTTGTACACGAAGTGCGTCCAGTTTTTGCCGTGACCCTCTCTACTCTTTCGCACACGCTATGCGGGTGAAATGATGATACCATGCCAAGTTTCAACATTTTCAAAATTCGTTTTGTAGTGAGTTTCAATTTCACGGTCATTTAGCTCTCTAAACAATTAGGTAAATGACCGAAAAACAACAAATGATGTCAGAACATATTGGAAATTGATGATGTCGCTTTGAATGCTGCATACTGAACACGAAAGAAGTCCAGAGTTCAAATAAGTTTAAAAAACATTGAAGTGCCAGTGTAACAGATGAGTTCTCGTCCGAAACCCTGATACTCCGAAAGAGTTTGTCCAATTTGCACACGAAGTGCGTCCAGTTTTTTGTGACCCTCTCTACCCTTTCGCACATGCTATGCGGGTGAAATGATTATACCATGTCAAGTTTCAACATTTTCAGAGTTCATTTTGTAATGATTTTCAATTTCACGGTCATTTAGCTCTCTAAACAATTAGGTAAATGACCAAAAAACAACAAATGATGTCAGAACATGTTGGAAATTGATGACGTCGCTTTGAATGCTGCACACTGAACATAAAAGAAGTCCGGAGTTCAATTAAGTTTAAAAAACATTGAAGTTCCTGTGTAACAGATGAGTTCTCGTCTGAAACCCTGATACTCCGAAAGAGTTTGTCCAGTTTGTACACGAAGTGCATCCAGTTTTTGCCGTGACCCTCTCTACTCTCCCGCACAAGCTATGCGGGCGAAATGATGATACCATGCCAAGTTTCAACATTTTCAGAATTCATTTTGTAGTGATTTTCAATTTCACGGCCATTTAGCTCTCTAAACAATTAGGTAAATGACCGAAAAACAACAAATGATGTCAGAACATGTTGGAAATTGATGACGTTGCTTTGAATGCTGCTTACCGAACACAAAAGAAGTACGGAGTTCAAATAAGTTTAAAAAACATTGAAGCGCCCGTGTAACAGATGAGTTCTCGTCCGAAACCCTGATACTCCGAAAGAGTTTGTCCAGTTTGTACACGAGGTGCGCCCAGTTTTTGCCGTGACACTCTCTACTCTTTCGCACATGCTATGCAAGCGAAATGATGATACCATGCCAAGTTTCAACATTTTCAGAATTCATTTTGTAGTGATTTTCAATTTCACGGTCATTTAGCTCTCTAAACAATTAGGTAAATGACCGAAAAACAACAAATGATGTCAGAACATGTTGGAAATTGATGATGTCGCTTTGAATGCTGCATGCTGAACACAAAAGAAGTCCGGAGTTCAAGTAAGTTTAAAAAATATTGAAGCGCCCGTGTAACAGATGAGTTCTCGTCCGAAACCCTGATACTCCGAAAGAGTTTGTCCAGTTTGTACACGAAGTGCGTCCAGTTTTTGCCGTGACCCTCTCTACTCTTTCGCACATGCTATGCGGGTGAAATGATGATACCATGCCAAGTTTCAACATTTTCAGAATTCA
>NW_025230378.1:14034-14703 GCF_018294505.1 Triticum aestivum
CGAAAGAGTTTGTCCAGTTTGTACAGGAAGTGCATCCAGTTTTTGCCGTGACCCTCTCTACTCTTTCGCACATGCTATGCGGGTGAAATGATGATACCATGCCAAGTTTCAACATTTTCAGAATTTATTTTGTAGTGATTTTCAATTTCACGGTCATTTAGCTCTCTAAACAATTAGGTAAATGACCGAAAAACAACAAAAGATGTCAGAACATGTTGGAAATTGATGACGTCGCTTTGAATGCTGCATACTGAACACGAAAGAAGCCCGGAGTTCAAATAAGTTTAAAAAACATTGAAGTGCCCGTGTAACAGATGAGTTCTCGTCCGAAACCCTGATACTCCGAAAGATTTTGTCCAGTTTGCACATGAAGTGCGTCCAGTTTTTTTGTGACCCTCTCTGCCCTTCCGCACATGCTATGCGGGTGAAATGATTATACCATGCCAAGTTTCAACATTTTCAGAGTTCATTTAGTAATGATTTTCAATTTCACGGTCATTTAGCTCTCTGAAAAATTAGGTAAATGACCAAAAAACAACAAATGATGTCAGAACATGTTGGAAATTGATGACGTCGCTTTGAATGCTGCATACTGAACACGAAAGAAGTCCGGAGTTCAAATAAGTTTAAAAAACATTGAAGTGCCCGTGTAACAGATGAGTTCTCGTC
>NW_025230379.1:0-3270 GCF_018294505.1 Triticum aestivum
TCTCAGGTGGTTCAGCAATAGGTTCACTAGAAGTTTGCAAAGTCCTATCATTTTTCTTTTTCTTCCTTTTAGAAGAACTTGGTACATCTATATTATTTCTCTGAGAATCTTGCTCAATTCTCTTAGGGTGGCCTTCATGATACATAGGTTCCTGAGTCATTCTACCAGTTCTAGTAGCCACTCTAACAGCATAATCATTTTTCTTACTATTCATTTCATTGAGCAAATCATTTTGAGCTTTAAGTACTTCTTCTACTTGAGTGGTAACCATAGAAGCATGTTTGCTAACAAGTTTAAGTTCACCTCTAATATTAGCCATATAATCACCCAAGTGTTTAATCATATAAGCATTTTGTTTTAATTGTCTACCAAAATAAGCATTGAAATCTTCTTGCTTAAACATAAAGTTATCAAACTCATCCAAGCACTGACTAGCAATTTTAGTAGGAGGGATTTCAGCTTTATCATATCTATAGAGAGAATTTACCTTTACTACTTGTGTCGGGTTATCGGGATCAAGAGGTTCTTCAATAGGTAATGGATCAAGATCATATGTTTCTTCAACAGGCGGTAAATTAAGACCATGTATTTCTTCAATAGGAGGTAAATTCTTAACATCTTCAGCTTTAATACCTTTTTCTTTCATAGATTTCTTTGCCTCTTGCATATCTTCAGGACTGAGAAATAGAATACCCCTTTTCTTCGGAGTTGGTTTAGGAATAGGCTCAGGAGCTGGCTCAGGAAGTGTCCAATTATTTTCACTTGTCAGCATATTATTCAATAGAATTTCAGCTTCATCTGGTGTTCTTTCCCTGAAAACAGAACCAGCACAACTATCAGGTAATATCTGGAGGCATCGGTTAGTCCATTATAAAAGATATCAAGTATTTCATTTTTCTTAAGAGGATGATCAGGCAAAGCATTAAGTAATTTGAGAAGCCTCCCCCAAGCTTGTGGGATACTCTCTTCTTCAATTTGCACAAAATTATATATATCCCTTAAAGCAACTTGTTTCTTATGAGCAGGGAAATATTTAGCAGAGAAGTAATAAATAATATCCTGGGGACTACGCACACAACCAGGATCAAGAGAATTAAACCATATCTTAGCATCACCCTTTAATGAGAACGGAAATATTTTAAGGATATAAAAGTAACGAGTTCTCTCATCATTAGTGAATAGGGTAGCTATATCATTTAATTTATTAAGATGTGCCACAACAGTTTCAGATTCATAGCCATAAAAAGGATTAGATTCAACCAATGTAATTATATCAGGATCAACAGAGAATTCATAATCCTTATCAGTAACACAGATAGGTGAAGTAGCAAAAGCAGGGTCAAGTTTCATTCTAGCATTTAGAGATTGTTGCTTCCATTTAGCTAATAACCTCTTGAGTTCATATCTATCTTTGCAAGCTAAAATAGCTAAAGAAGCTTCTTTATCAAAAACATAACCCTTAGGAATAACGACCAAGTCTTCATCATCACTTTCATCAGTATTATCAGATTCAATATTTTCATTCTCTCTAACCCTAGCAAGTTGTTCATTAAGAAATTCACCAAGTGGCACAGTAGTATCAAGCATAGAAGTAGTTTCATCATAAGTATCATGCATAGCAGAAGTGGCATCATCAATAACATGCGACATATCAGAATGAATAACAGAAGCAGGTTTAGGTGTCGCAAGCTTACTGAAAACAGAAGGTGAATCAAGTGCAGAGCTAGATGGCAGTTCCTTACCTCCCCTCGTAGTTGAGGGATAAATCTTGGTTTTTGGATCTCTCAAGTTTTTCATAATGATAAGTAGATATAAATCCCAAGTGACTCAAAGAATAGAGCTATGCTCCCCGGCAACGGCGCTAGAAAATAGTCTTGATAACCCACAAGTATAGGGGATCACAACAGTTTTCGAGGGTAGAGTATTCAACCCAAATTTATTGATTCGACACAAGGGGAGCCAAAGAATATTCTCAAGTATTAGCAGTTGAGTTGTCAATTCAACCACACCTGGATGACTTAATATCTGCAGCAAAGTAATATGATAGCAGTGGTAATGGTAGCAAAAGGTAATAGTGGCAAAAGTAATGTTTTTGGTATTTTGTAGTGATGATAGCAATAGCAACGGAAAAGTAAATAGGCGAAGAACAATATATGGAAAGCTCGTAGGCAATGGATCAGTGATGGAGAATTATGCCGGATGCGGTTCATCATGTAACAGTCATAACATAGGGTGACACAGAACTAGCTCCAATTCATCAATGTAATGTAGGCATGTATTCCGAATATAGTCATACGTGCTTATGGAAAAGAACTTGCATGACATCTTTTGTCCTACCCTCCCGTGGCAGTGGGGTCCTAACGGAAACTAAGGGATATTAAGGCCTCCTTTTAATAGAGTAACGGAACAAAGCATTAACACATAGTGAATACATGAACTCCTCAAACTACGGTCATCACTGCTAAGTATCCCGATTATTGTCACTTCGGGGTTAATGGATCATAACACATAATAGGTGACTATAGACTTGCAAGATAGGATCAAGAACTCTCATATATTAATGAAAACATAATAGGTTCAGATCTGAAATCATGGCACTCGGGCCCTAGTGACAAGCATTAATCATAGCAAAGTCATAGCAACATCAATCTCAGAACATAGTGGATACTAGGGATCAAACCCTAACAAAACTAACTCGATTACATGATAGATCTCATCCAACCCATCACCGTCCAGCAAGCCTACGATGGAATTACTCACGCACGGCGGTGAGCATCATGAAATTGGTGATGGAGGATGGTTGATGATGACGATGGTGACGGATTCCCCTCTCCGGAGCCCCGAACGGACTCCAGATCAGCCCTCCCGAGAGGTTTTAGCGCTTGGCGGCGGCTCCATATCGTAAAACGCGATGATTTCTTCTCTCTGATTTTTTCTCCCCGAAAGCAAATATATAGAGTTGGGGTTGAGGTCGGAGGAGCTCCAGGGGGCCCACAAGGTAGGGGGGCGCGCCCTAGGGGGCAGGCGTGCCCCCCACCCTCGTGGACAGGTGGTGGGGCCCCTGGTCTTCATCTTTTGCAAGGATTTTTTATATTTTATGAATAGATGTTCCGTGAAGTTTCAGGTCATTCCGAGAACTTCTGTTTCTGCACATAAATAACACCATAGCAATTCTGCTAAAAACAGCGTCAGTCCAAGTTAGTTCCATTCAAATCATGCAAGTTAGAGTCCAAAACAGGGGCAAAAGTGTTTGGAAAAGTAGATACGACG
>NW_025230379.1:3280-7889 GCF_018294505.1 Triticum aestivum
CGGATCAAATCACCATCACATTCACCATACCGTCATGCTGACGGAACTCTCCCTCGAGCATCTTCTGGATCAAGAGTTCGAGGGACGTCATTGCGCTGAACGTGTGCTAAAATCGGAGGTGTCGTACGTTCGGTACTAGATCGGTTGGATCTTGAAGACATTCGATTACATGAACGGCGTTAACCTAACGCTTCCTCTTTCGGTCTACGACTGTATGTGGACACACTCTCCCCTCTCGTTGCTATGCATCTCTGCTACCTCTTGAGCATGCGTTGGTTTTCCCTTGAAAAGGAAAGGGTGATGCAACAAAGTAGCGTAAGTATTTCCCTCAGTTTTGAGAACCAAGGAATCAATCCAGTAGGAGACAACGCACAAGTCACCCAGTACCCGCACAAATAGTGAAGAACCTTGCAACCAATGCGATGAAGGGGTTGTCAATCCCTTCACCGTCACTTGCAAAAGTGAGATCTAATAAAGATAGTAAAGTAAATATTTTTGGTATTTTGGTTGTATAGATTGGAAAGTAAAGATTGCAAAATAGTAAACGAGATGCGATGTAAATAGAAGAGATGCAATATAATAAGAAAGAGACCCGGGGGCCATAGGTTTCACTAGTGGCTTCTCTCAAGATAGCCTGTATTACGGTTGGTGAACAAATTACTGCCGAGCAATTGATAGAAAAGCGCATAGTTATGAAGATATCTAAGGCAATGATCATGAATATAGGCATCACATCCGTGTCAAGTAGATCAAAACGATTTTGCATCTACTACTATTACTCCACATATCGACCGTTATCCAGCATGCATCTAGAGTATTAAGTTCATAAGAATAGAGTAACGCATTAAGCAAGATGACATGATGTAGAGGGATAAACTCAAGCAATATGATATAAACCCCATCTTTTTATCCTCGATGGCAACAATAAAATACATGCCTTGCTGCCCCTACTGTCACTGGGAAAGGACACCGCAAGATTGAACCCAAAGCTAACCACTTCTCCCATTGCAAGAAAGATAAATATAGTAGGCCAAACTAAACCGATAATTCAAAGAGACCTGCAAAGATATCAAATCATGCATATAAGAATTCAGAGAAGAACGAAATAATATTCATAGATAATCTTGTTCATAAACCCACAATTCATCGGATCTCGGAAAACACACCGCAAAAGAGTATTACATCGAATAGATCTCCAAGAACATCGAGGAGAACTTTGTATTGAGAATCAAAGAGAGAGAAGAAGCCATCTAGCTAATAACTATGGACCCGAAGGTCTGTGGTAAACTACGCACGCTTCATCAGAGAGGCAATGGTGTTGATGCAGAAGCCCTCCATGATCGATTCCCCCTCCTGCAGATCACCGGGAAAGGCCCCAAGATGGGATCTCACGGGTACAGAAGGTTGCGACGGTGGAAAAGTAGTTTCGTGGATCTCCGCGATCGATCTAGGGTATAAGAGTATATATAGGCAAAAGAAGTACGCCGATGGAGATACGAGGGGCTCACGAGGGTGTGGGGCGCGCCTACCCCCCTGGGCACACCCTCCTGCCTCGTGGCCACCTCGTGGAGTTCCAGACTTCGACTCCAAGTCTTCCAGATTTCTTTCGGTCCAAGAAAGATCATCGCGAAGGTTTCATTCCGTTTGGACTCCTGTTGGTATTCCTTTTCCGCGAAACTCTAAAATAGGCAACAAAAAAAAGAAACTGACACCGGGCCTCCGGTTAATAGGTTAGTCCCAAAAATAATATAAAAGAGCATATTAGAGCCCATTAAATAACAGATAATATAATAACATGGAACAATAAAAAATTATAGATATGTTGGAGACGTATCAAGCATCCCCAAGCTTAATTCCTGCTCTTCCTCGAGTAGGTAAATGATAAAAACAGAATTTTTGATGTGGAATGCTACCTAACATAATTATCAATGTAATTTTATTTATTGTGGCATGAATGTTCAGATCTGAAAGATTCAAGACAAAAGATTAATATTGACATAAAAATAATAATACTTCAGACATACTAACAAAGTAATCATGTCTTCTCAAAATAACATGGCCAAAGAAAGTTCATCCCTACAAAATCATATAGTTTGGCTATGCTCCATCTTCGTCACACAAAATATTCAGATCCTGCACAACCCCGATGACAAGCCAAGCAATAGTTTCATACTTTAGTATTCTCAAACTTTTTCAACTTTCACGCAATACATGAGCGTGAGCCATGGACATAGCACTATAGGTGGAATAGAGTGGTGGTTGCGGAGAAGACAAAAAAAGAGGAAGATGGTCTCACATCAACTAGGCGTATTAATGGGCTATGGAGATGCCCATCAATCGATATCAAAGTGAGTGAGTAGGGATTGCCATGCAACGGATGCACTAGAGCTATAAATGTAGGAAAGCTCAACAAAAGAAACTAAGTGGGTGTGCATCCAACTTGCTTGCTCACGAAGACCTAGGGCATTTTGAGGAAGCCCATTGTTGGAATATACAAGCAAAGTTCTATAAGGAAAATTCCCACTAGTATATGAAAGTGACAAAATAAGAGACTCTCTATCTTAAAGATCATGGTGCTACTTTGAAGCACAAGCGTGGAAAAAGGATAGTAGCATTGTCCTTTCTCTCTTTTTCTCTCTCTTTTTTTGTTTGGCTTCTTTGGCCTCCCCTTTTTTCATTGGCTTATTTGGCCCCTCTTTTTTATTTTTTTATTTCCTCACACGGGACAATGCCTAATAATGATGATCATCACACTTCTATTTATTTACAACTCAAGGATTACAACTCGATACTTAGAACAAAATATGACTCTATATGAGTGCCTCCGGCGGTGTACTGGGATGTGCAATTAATAAAGAGTGACATGTATGAAAACATTATGAATGGTGGCTTTGCCACAAATACGGTGTCAACTACATGATCATGCAAGGCAATATGGCAATGATGGAGCGTGTCATAATAGACGGAATGGTGGAAATTTGCATGGCAATATATCTCGGAATGGCTATCGAAATGCCATAATAGGTAAGTATGGTGGCTGTTTTGAGGAAGGTAAATGGTGGGTTTATGGTACCGGCGAAAGTTGCGCAGTACTAGAGAGGCTAGCAATGGTGGAAGGGTGAGAGTGCGTATAATCCATGTACTTAACATTGGTCATAAAGAACTCACATACTTATTGCAAAAATCTACAAGTCATCAAACCAAGCACTACGCGCATGCTCCTAGGGGGATAGATTGGTAGGAAAAGACCATCGCTCATCCCTGACCGCCACTCATAAGGAAGACAATCAAAGAAACACCTCATTCTTCAAATTTGTTACACAACGGTTACCATACATGCATGCTACGGGACTTGCAAACCTCAACACAAGTATTTCTCAAATTCACAACTACTCAACTAGCATGACTCTAATATCACCATACTCATGTCTCAAAACAATTATCAAGCATCAAACTTCTCATAGTATTCAACACACTTTATCTGAAAGTTTTTATTATACCCATCTTGGATGCCCATCATATTAGGACTAGTTTTATAGCCAAAGCAAATTACCATGATGTTCTAAGATGCTCTCAAAATAATATAAGTGAAGCATGAGATATCAATAATTTCTATAAAATAAAACCAACATTGTGCTCTAAAAAGATATAAGTGAAGCAATAGAGCAAAATTATCTAGCTAAAAAGATATAAGTGAAGCACATAGAGTATTCTAATAAATTCCGATTCATGCATGTCTCTCCCAAAAGGTGTGTACAGCAAGGATGATTTTGGTAAACTAAAAATCAAAGACTCAAATCATACAAGACGCTCCAAGCAAAATACATATCATGTGGTGAATAAAAATATAGCCTCAAGTAAAGTTACCGATAGACTAAGACGAAAGAGGGGATGCCTTCCGGGGCATCCCCAAGCTTAGGCTTTTGGTTGTCCTTGAATTTTACCTTGGGGTGCCTTGGGAATCCCCAAGATTAGGCTCTTGCCACTCCTTGTTCCAAAATCCATCAAATCTTTACCCAAAAACTTGAAAACTTCACAACACAAAACTTCAACAAAAAATTTCATGAGCTCCATTAGTATAAGAAAAGAATCCACCACTTTAAGGTACTGTAATGAAATCATTATTTATTTATATTGGTGTTAAACCTACTGTATTCCAACTTATCTATGGTTCATACCCCCCGATACTACTCATAGATTCATCAAAATAAGTAAACAACACGCGAAAAACAGAATCTGTCAAAAACAGAACAGTTTGTAGAAATCTGGAGGTTTCGAATACTTCTGTAACTCCAAAAATTCTAAAAAATTAGGAAGACCAGGAAAAAATGTATATTAATCTACTTCAGTTGGAACTGGTATTTTATCACTCTCTGGTAAAAAATTATAATTATTTTCGTGAGCGCATACTTTCTGTTTTTATCAGCAAGATCAAACAACAATCACCCAAGAAGATCCTAAAGGCTTTACTTGGCACAAACACTAATTAAAACATAAAAAATACAATCATAACATAAGATAGATGAATTATATATTACTAAATAGGAACAAAAAGTAAAGAACAAAAATAAAATTGGGTTGCCTCCCAACAAGCGCTATCGTTTAACTC
>NW_025230379.1:9151-14689 GCF_018294505.1 Triticum aestivum
CCTAGCTAGGTATAAAAACAAGAATAGATCTAGGTATGATCATCTTTGGTTTTCAATCCATAAGTGGCTCTCATAATAGATTCATAAGGCAATTTAATTTTCTTCCTAGGAAAGTTTTCCACGCCTTTCCTTAACGGAAATTGGAATCTAATATTTCCTTCGTTCATGTCAATAATTGCACCAATCGTTCTAAGGAAAGGTCTATCAAGAATAATAGGACATGTAGGATTGCAATCTATATCAAGAACAATGAAATCTATGGGCACATAATTCCTATTTTCAACAATAAGAACATCATTAATCCTTCCCATGGTTTCTTAATGGTGGAATCCGCAAGATGCAAATTTAAAGAACAATCATCAAATTCATGGAAACCTAGCACATTACACAAAGTTTTTGGAATCATGGAAACACTAGCACCCAAATCACACAAAGCATAGCATTCATAATCTTTAATCTTAATTTTAATAGTTGGTTCCCACTCATCATAAAGTTTTCTAGGGATAGAAACTTCTAGTTCAAGCTTTTCTTCATAGGATTGCATTAAAGCATCAACGATATGTTTAGTAAAAGTTTTATTTTGATTATAAGCATGAGGAGAATTTAACACGGATTGCAACAAGGAAATACAATCTATTAAAGATAAATTATCATAATTAAATTCCTTGAAATCCAAAATAGTGGGTTCACTGCTATGTAAAGTTTTGACCTCTTCAATCCCACTTTTATTAATTTTTGCATCAAGATCTAAAAACTTCGAATCATTGCGACGCCTTTTAACTAAAGTTGACTCATATCCATTCCCATATTTATCAAGATTCATATTGGAAAACAAAGATTTAATAGGATTCACATCAATCAATTTTAGATCTTCATCATTATTATCATGAAAACTAGAAGAACACGCTTGCACAAAGCAATCTTTTTTAGCACGCATCCTAGCGGTTCTTTCTTTGCACTCATCAATGGAAATTCTCATGGCTTTGAGAGACTCATTGATGCCATTCTTAGGTGGAATAGATCTAAGTTTCAAAGAATCAACTTCAAGAGAAATTCTATCCACGTTCCTAGCTAACTCATCAATCTTATGCATTTTTTCTTCAACCAAAGCATTGAAATTCTTTTGCGAACTCATAAATTCTTTAACACTAACCTCAAAATCAGAGGGCATCTTATTAAAATTTCCATAAGAGTTGTTGTAGGAATTACCATAATGATAAGAGGAATTACTAGGAAACGGCCTAGAATTAAAGTTTCCTCTATACGCATTGTTACCAAAATTGTTCCTACCAACAAAATTCACATCCATAAATTCATTATTATTCTCAATCAAAGTGGACAAAGGTATATCATTAGGATCGGAAGAAACACTTTTATTAGCAAACAATCTCATAAGTTCATCCATCTTTCCACTCAAAACATTAATCTCTTCAATCGCATGAACTTTTTTTTACTAGTGGATCTTTCGGTGTGCCATTGAGAATAATTAACCATAATATTGTCTAGGAGTTTAGTAGCTTCTCCTAAAGTGATTTCCATAAAACTGTCTCCTGCGGCTGAATCTAAAAGATTTCTAGAAGCGAAATTCAATCCGGCATAAAATTTTTGTATAATCATCCACAAATTCAAACCATGTGTAGGGCAATTACATATTATTAATTTCATCCTCTCCCAAGCTTGTGCAACATGCTCATGATCAAGTTGCTTAAAATTCAGAATATCGTCCTAAGAGAGATAATCTTAGCGGGAGGAAAATACTTAGAGATAAAAGCATCTTTGCACCATGAATCAATACTATTTTTAGGCAAAGAAGAGAACCAAGTTTTAGCATGATCTCTAAGCAAAACAGAAATAGCTTCAATTTAACAATATCATTATCCACATCTTTCTTATTTTGCATATCACACAAATCAACAAAGTTGTTTAGATGGGTAGCAGCATCTTCACTAGGAAGTCCAGAAAATTGATCTTTCATAACAAGATTCAACAAAGCGGTATTAATTTCACAAGATTCAGCATCGGTAGTAGGAGCAATCAGAGTGCTAATAAAATCATTGTTGTTGGTATTGGAAAAGTCACACAATTTAGTATTATCTTGAGTCATCGTGCCAAACAATCAATCAAACACACAAGCACACAAGAAGCAAGTGAAAAGAGGCAAAGGTTTTCGAAAATCATTTTATAAGTGGGGGAGAGGAAAACGAGAGGCGAATGGCAAATAATGTAATGCGAGGGAGAAGAGTTTATGATGGGTACTTGGTATGTCTTGACTTGGCGTAGATCTCCCCGGCAACGACGCCAGAAATCCTTCTTGCTACCTCTTGAGCATGCGTTGGTTTTCCCTTGAAGAGGAAAGGGTGATGTAGCAAAGTAGCGTAAGTATTTCCCCTCAGTTTTGAGAACCAAGGTATCAATCCAGTAGGAGACAACGCATAAGTCACCTAGTACCTGCACAAACAATCAAGAGCCTTGCAACCAATGCGATAAAGGGGTTGTCAATCCCTTCACGGTCACTCGCAAAAGTGAGATCTAATAAAGATAGTAAAGTAAACATTTTTGGTATTTTTGTTGTTTAGATTGGAAAGTAAAGATTGCAAAATAGTAAACGAGATGCGATGTAAATAAAAGAGATGCAATATAATAAGAAAGAGACCCGAGGGCCATAGGTTTCACTAGTGGCTTCTCTCAAGATGGCATGTATTACGGTGGGTGAACAAATTACTGCCGAGCAATTGATAGAAAAGTGTATAGTTATGAAGATATCTAAGGCAATGATCATGAATATAGACATCAAGTCCGTGTCAAGTAGATCGAAACTTTAGACGGGAAAGTTTGCAATACAATAGACGTTGTATTGATGGGGTGCTGATGCACGTATATATAATACAAGGGAAGGCCTCTACATCAACTATACAAGACTAGGAGGTGGGCCACAACATCAATACACGTGCAATACAAAATACATACTCAACACCCCCCCCCCGCAGTCGAAGCGTCGCCGGAGACACATAGACTGGACCGAAACTCCTCGAAGACGGGAGTAGGCAATCCCTTAGTCATCACATCAGCAAACTGTTGCGTCGTCGGCACGTGGAGAACCCGAACACGGCCAAGGGCAACCTGCTCGTGCACGAAGTGAATATCGAGTTCAATATGCTTCGTCCATCGATGGTGCACCGGGTTGGCAGAGAGGTAGACCGTGCTGACGTTATTGCAGTAGACAAGAGTGGCCTTGTGAACACACTACAAAAAATACACTTCCGTGATGATACGTGTTTGTCACAGTAGGTCGCGTTTTTTTTCATGCGTGTACATCCATGACGATTTTATGACAGAATCAAGATAGTCATACCTGTGCTGTCGTAGAAGTGTTCCATGACATTCCATGACATTACCAAAATTATCATCACAGAAGTGTCCACTTCCATGACGATAAGTCGCACGTCACAGAAGTGCTTTCGTCAAGGGTGACCGACACATGGCATCCACCGTAATGGAATGCCGTTAAGCTATCGGGTCTGGTTTTGGATTCGATAACCCGTTAACAGTCGGGACCAATGGGAAATTTCCACTTGTAAAATTCTGATTGGCCGGAGGGAACACCTATCAGTTTGTTAGTGGGCCAGATGTCGCCCGTCCAGTGGAGGAGACATGCCTATGATACGTCGACATGTGGCTGGGCCCAATAGAGGCCCATATAGGTAAAAGGCCGGCCCAGTCAAAGGCCCGTAGTACTTACTTAGGTACTAGTGGGCTAGCTCAATAACAGCCTGCTTATTAAAGTCCCATTTACGGTCCGAAGCCAGATCTAGCCCGTTAATTGTTCGCCGAATATTTGGGCCCATTTACGGCCCGAAGCCAGATCTGGCCCGTTAATTATTCACCGAATATTTGGGCCTAATTACAGCCCAGTGACTTTCGGCCTGTTAGAGGCCCGATGTAGACATGGGCCCATTTCAGCCCGGTGTGACTTTTGGCCTAGGAACGGCCCGTGTTGCCCATGGGCCATATATGGTCCGACGGGACATCGGGCCCACTAACGGCCCGTGATAAAGGTGGCAACAGTTAAGCCCAATGTGACTTTGGGCCTGTTAAAGGCCTGTTGCATAATTCGGCCTGTTGATGTTTGTACTAAGCTTTCGGCCTCTTAAAGGCCCATGATATCAGTGGGCCAACTAAGGCCCGAGATATGTTTCGGCCTGGTAACTGCCCATGATATAACTGGGCCCAAAAAGGCCCGGTCTACATTTCAGCCTACTGTAGACCCGTCGACGACTAGTGAAAATTGAGGCCGAACATGCATTTCGTCCTGCTAAAGGCCCATGGTTTCATCTGGGCCGTAACAGGACAGTACAATATTCAGCCTGCTAATGGCCTAACGCTACCTGGGCCAAACTAAGCGCTGGGTCCACAAAAGGGCCAACTAATATATAGGCCAGTGTAAGTTGTCGGCCTCGCGCAAAGTGTGAACGCCCCAATCATTCGGGCCTAAGAAAGATGCAGGCCGGCCCAATTGTGGTCCGCTAAAAACCAGGCCCGTTAGAGGCGAATGTTTCGGCCCGGTCGACTACATCTGATTTTTTTCCAGAAAGGGGATGATGGTAGTAACTAGTAGGAATTAAGAACAAACCTACTCTATACAATAAAGAAATTATGGCATAGTAATTAAGAATAAACCTACACTATACAATAAAGGATTTATGGTATGTTACATCCACTGGGCATCGAAGTTCGCCACCAGTGATCATAAAGCGCAACGAAGAAGTAGATTACAAAAACTGGGCACCATTGCGGCATAAAAAAATAATACTAAACCGAGACCACTTCCAAGACAGTTCAAGAAAGGTTAGCCTTGCGCGGGAACTGTGGCGCAAGCTGCTGAGCAAGGCTGTGAGACCAGCCTAGCATGTCGGCCATAGCTTCCAGGTGTAGTTGTTTAATGATGAGGTTCTCATTGGTGTTCTCCGCAATCTTTCTTAGAGATAGGACTTCAAGTCGAAGTTGAGTTGCAGAATGCCTTTCTGCTAGAACTTGGAACTGAAGAAGTCGAACTGATTCAGACAACGAATTATGTGAGCTTGTCTGACTGCTAGTCTCAAGTAACTTGAACACTGCATCAAGACAAGACTTTGGGGTTGTCTCGCTATCTTCAAGATGTTTTGCCTTCTTTGCTACAATATATGTTAGGTTTGTCTCACAGCTTTCAGCAGACTTGTGCATGCCATTAGGCATATCACCCTGAAACAAAGCAGAGAGATGACAGGTTTTGCACGTGTATAAACAAAGATGATAACTGTGCTGTCAATTCCATCCAATTTCAAATTAGAAAATAAAGAGTAAGTTCAAAATATCAATAGTATAATTTGACATTGTTCATAATGCGGGGAGCTTCACCACACTACTAGATTACCATGTCAACATAACAAGCATAGATGAAGGGCAAAGAAAATCATTGCATCTATTTTGGTTAATGTGCATGGCATGTTGTTCATATCATCAGCCACATCAGTAAGATAAAACAGAAGATGACAAGGTGCA
>NW_025230380.1:0-782 GCF_018294505.1 Triticum aestivum
TGTCACACCCTAGCTAGTCATGCATTAGAGTGTTGCATCATGTTTACTCTTTCATCAGAAACTTGAAATGGGGATCTGTGAAACCCTCAGAATCATTTTGAAAATGACCCAAATAAAAATTTCTCCAAAAGGGTCCAAGAAAATGCTCATGTTGCTCTCTGAAAATATTGGACAGAGATAAAAATCAAACCAATATTTTCAAGAGCTCATAGGTATTTATTTTGGGCATTTGGAATTAATGCATAAATATTTGCATTGGAAATATATTAATTATATATATTAATATATGTCCAAATATTATGCCAATTATAAAGGAGCTCTGGAATAATATATCTAGCTCCTGCAAAAATTGGCATAAGTTAAATAAATGATTTAATATATTATTTAAATCAAAACAAATGTCAGAAATTAGAAAACAGAAAAATAAATAATAGGAGGAGCTTACCTGGGCTCCTCCCTGTGCGGCCCAGCCAGCTGGCCGGCCCAGCAAGCCAGCCAGCCCACCACCGCCGTCGTCCTCCTGGCGCCAGTCGGCCAGGCGTGTGGCCGGCGCGCGCGCACGGCCGGAGCGCCACGCCACCAGCTCGTCTGCCTGCCTCCCCCGCCAGCGCGACGCTGCGGCGCTTCTTCTCGGTGCCGCCCTGATCCCCTGGCCTTATCCCCCCCCCTCTCTCTCGTGCTGCTCCCTCTCTCTCTCACGGCCGAACACCACCATCGCCGCCGTTCGCCATAGCAGCCGTCACCGGCCACCCCTCGCTCCCCCGACTAGCTCAGGAGCTCCG
>NW_025230380.1:792-14684 GCF_018294505.1 Triticum aestivum
CCCTGGCCTTATCCCCCCCTCTCTCCCGTGCTGCTCCCTCTCTCTCTCTCACGGCCGAGCACCACCATCGCCGCCGTTCGCCATAGCAGCCATCTCCGGCCACCCCTCGCTCCCCCGACTAGCTCAGGAGCTCCGCCACAACCTCCTCTTCCTCCCCACCGCTCCACGGGCCTCCGGAAGCCCTGCATCGCCGCCACGTCGCCGTTCCCCTCTTCGGGCTCCGATCATCGTCGCCGTCGAATTCGTCGTCTCCAGCGCGTCCCCGAGCCCGCTAACCACCTCTGCAGCTCCGCGGTGAGCCCCGGATCGTTTCCCCCTTCTCCCCTGGTCTCTCCCGACCTCTAGGCCCTAGCCCTACTTTGGCCGAGAGCTCCACGCCGCCGGCGATGTCGCCGTCGTGGCCACGGTCACCGTAGCACCCAACCGAGCACACTATCGTGCTCCACACCTCACTAGGATCACGCAGCACGCACCAGCACCTCCCCAAACCCCCTGCAACGCCGACTCCGACCGCACCCGAACTCCGGCCGCCGCTCACGAGCTCGCCGTCGACGACTCCGGCCACCTCAGGCCCGGCCACCACCACCGTTCGACGCGCGGGAGCAAGGGCTTTCCAACGAGCCCAAGCACGGCCTGGCCCGTGCCTTGTAGCGCGATCCCGCGATGCGCCGCCGTCTCGGACCTCGCCGGCGTCACGTCGCCGGTGGGTTTGACCCACCTTGACCACGGCAGGACCCCCCCTGAGTCCCTGACAGGTGGGCCCAGCCCTGTAGCTAATTAGGATTAGCGCTAACCACTGTTAGTTAACCCCTGACACTGACCAGTGGGCCCCAGCGCCACTAATTAGTAATTAGAGTTAATTTAACCCTGTTTAACCCCCTGTCACTGACGTGTGGGTCCCACACGTCAGGTTTGACCTCAGCCAGCCGCAGTTGACCACTGACGTCATGATGACGTCATGCTGGCGCAATAACTATAATTTCTGGATTTAATTTTAATCAGGAAATTCCAGAATATGATTTAAACTTCAAAAATTCATAACTTTTATTCTGTAACTCCAAATTGGACAAATTATATATGAAAAATGATCAGAAAAATCCAATCTACCCATCTGTACTATTTTCATGCATGATCAAACAAGTTAAATTGATGTTTTAAGCAGAACAAGGAAAAGCACTTTAAAAGGCCATATTTGAATTTGAAATTTGAATCCTTGATTCAAATTTGTTCAAACCCTTCTGGTTTTAGTTGCATTAGCCCAATACACTCATTTTGCCATGTCTCATGCATGCATCATATTGTTGCATACTGTTTGGTAATGTTTGTGAATCGGTGCTCTCTGCGGCAGGTTCTGTCCCCGAAGAGTACCGTGATTACCCTAACGAAGAACCGTATCAGTGCATCGAACCATCAGGCAAGCAACCAACCATTTGATCATATCGATACAATCCCATGTTCTCGCTCCTGCTCTCTTTTACTGCATTAAGACAACGCGTTTCAAACTGCTGTGTGCTACGGTAGTTGAACCCATTTCCTCTGCATGACCTGTCATTGCCACAGTAACTAGATGAAACCCACTAGCATGTGTAGGAGTTGTTTGAGCCATATGTATGTGTTGTTCCTACCTTGCTATGCCTGCTATGCTTAGAGTCGTGTCAGGTCTGGTTCATCTGGGTGATGGGCTAGAGTGAAATGTTCATGTCAGTAATGAGAGTGGTGTGGTGAACACGATTTGGTAAAGGTATCGATGAGAGGCCATGTAGGAGTACATGGTGGGTTGTTTCATTGAAGCCGACCTTAAGCACTGAGATCTGTATGTGTGATTTAAGAATCAGCTACTACCATGCATTGGGCCCGAAACCAATGGACCCTCTCGGCTTCTTATTCACCCTAGTTCTCCGTCCAGGAGTTGCAAGTAGTTTCTGGTGTTTGTAGCCTACTGGAGGCCGTGGACAGCGCTGACCGTAGGGGTGGGCTGTGATGCGGTAGGTACGTGGCTGGGTGTACCGAATACCCGTTAGGTATCTCGGGAACCCTGTTCACATCGTTCGGGGCCGTATGGGAAACCTCGGCCGGACTCCCTGCGGATGGAACCTGGATAGGCGATAAACCTGGACTGGAGGCTTAGGTGATTAGGTAGGTCGTGGCCGACACCCACGTTGGGCTTCCGCTTGAAGGTTGCCGAGTACATGTCGTGTAAACGACGGTAAGTGGTGAGAGCGTGTATGAAGAAGTACACCCCTGCAGGGTTAACATGATCTATTCGAATAGCCGCGTCCGCGGTAAAGGACTACTTGGTTGCTTATACAGTTCATAGACAAGTAAATGGAAACTGTTAAAAGCCTCAAGATAAGTGTGAGTGCCGAGGATGGCTCTTTCGCAGGGAGACGGAGGCGGATCCTCGGTAGTGTATTGAATTGGTGAGTAGTGTACTCGTGTGCGCAAAACCATTTCAAGTTGGAGTATCGTAGGATAGTCTAGCCAAGAGTCAAAGCTGGCTTGCTGCAATAACTCCACCAACCCTTCTTGATACTAAGCATGTATGTAGGATCTGATGTAAGTCTTGCTGAGTACCTTTGTACTCATGTTGCTATAATTTACATTTTTACAGAAGATGCTGCAACCCCTTCTGATGGGTTCTATGTAGACGTTGACATCAACGAGTAGGCTGAAAGACCCAGGTGGTGACCCTGAGCTTGTGAAGGACCTTGTAGTATAGCTAGGCTTCCCAAGCCTCTTTTATTTTACTAGTTGTCTGTACTCAGACAAATTACTTCCGCTGCTGGTTTGTATGACTGTATGACTTGTATGTTGGGTCGTGAGACCCGTACCTTTGTGTATGTCATGTATGGCTCTATGAGCCTTAAATAAGGTACTTGTGTCATAGAGTCATGTTGTGATGCTTCGTTGTATTTGCACATATCGAGCATATTGTGTGTATGATTGAAATGCTTGGTATGTGTGGGATCTGACTATCTAGTTGTTTATCTTTAGTAGCCTCTCTTACCGGGAAATGTCTCCTAGTGTTACCGCTGAGCCATGGTAGCTTGCTACTGCTCTGGAACACTTAGGCTGGCCGGCATGTGTCCTTCTTCGTTCCTGTGTTTGTCCCTTCGGGGAAATGTCACGCTTTGAGTACCGGAGTCCTGTTAGCCCGCTACAGCCCGGTTTACCGGAGTCCTGCTAGCCCAGTGCTACAGCCCGGACCCACTTGCTGATGACCGACACGTTCGAAGCTGGGTCATGAATGCCTGTCCCTGTAAGTCTGTGCCACTTTGGGTTTATGACTAGTCATGTCAGCCCGGGCTCTTTATCATATGGATGCTAGCGACACTATCATATACGTGAGCCAAAATGCGCAAACGGTCCCGGGCAAAGGTAAGACGACACCGTGGGGATACCGTGCGTGAGGCCGCAAGGTGATATGAGGTGTTACCGGCTAGATCGATGTGACATCGAGTCGGGGTCCTGACAGCGTTGGCATCAGAGCCGGACTGCCTGTAGGTTCTCCAAGCCAAACTGGTCGATGTTGAGTCTAGAAATTCTTTAGTTATATGTAGGGGAATTGTTTGTGGGATGGAACGTAAGGCTCTTTTTACTCCTTTATCTTATGACATTCTGATCTGAGTCAGTCCATTCTTCTACCGGGGGATAAGGAATTAGGACCTATTCTCTCTATCAGGATCACGTGTTACTAATCAGTAGTACCTTATAAGTTTGATGGATACAAGCCTAGTTCAGTTCTACTACCACATTATGTTGTTAGAATGGATTCAGAACCTTGTTATGATGATGATGAGTGTGTGTGTAATCCTTTGTCAAATGTCTCAAAATCCTTCTTGAGCATTTACAGCTGTTATGCTGCCGAAATTTTGCTAGAAATTCTAATGCCCTTGCATTATGATTGTGCTTTCAGATGGCCACTCGCGACCTCAATCAAGTGGTTCGCCTGACTCGATGCCTAGATGTACCCGGCCATACTGCCAAGTTGGTCAGGGTAATGACTGAGGCTGGATACCGCTGGTATCCCGAGTACACGGTCGAAGAGCAATTCCGAGATTTTAATCAAAGCCAGTATCTCTGCACTGTCAGGATATTTCCATCTTATCCTGGATCCACCGAGCCTCTTCACTGCTCTTATGGACTCGGGGTTACTATTGAGATGGCTGTGCAGGACGCCGCCTACTCTATGATGACCATTATGCGAGTCAGATCTGGTATATTTCGGGACTCTGATTTCCAGTATATGCCAGGATCACTTCCGGGAGCACAAGGGTATCTCCAGGCTATCTATGCTGACCCCACTCAGGAGGATTCACGGACTCGCACCACTGCCGAGATGCTCGAGGATAAGGACCGTGAAAATCGGGCCTTGAGGTTAGAGCTCTTCAATACCCGTGCTGACCACTGGGCCACTTTGACTCGGTTCGCACCGACGGTGCAAGCTGGATTCTCAGATATGCGCGATCTCTATCCTGTGAGATCTGCTCTGCCGGACGTGATGGTTTGGCGTGATGTAGGAGGCATCACCCCACCTCGCGGGCCCCGCAGGCCACCGTTTGTTGGTCCAAGGCCTCATCCTAGCCCCTATGGTCCACAAGCTCCGCGAGATCGTCTGTTTCCGGATGATCATGTTGAGCTCCCAGGCTATGGAGGTGACTTTTACGAGGACTACTACGGATCGGTCTGAGTTAGCAGTAGTATCACTAGTTCGCACTAGCTGTGTCGTCTATCATCCCGCGTGACTCGTGGGATATGACCTAGTTTGTACTCCTTCCGGAGGTGTAGAAAAATAATGTATAGGAGCTTGGAATGCCTCCGATGAGATGTAATCCTCTTTTCACCGTAATAGTACTTGTTTGGTCTTGTACTAAACCCTGTATGGTGTGTATGACGATGGAATAAAGAAGCAGTTTCTGTATCTACCATGTCATACGGATGATCATCTTGCATTTCGAGTTATTCCTTACATTCTACCCTATGTCGGAATTTTATCATCCTGACTAAATCATTGTCTTGTTTACCTAGGATGGTCAGCACGCGCGCTAACCCTGCTTCTCAAGAGCAGGCCGAAGGCAGTGAAGCCAGGGATGTAAATCTGCCTCATCCTCCTTCACTAGCCGAGGTTATGATGGAAGCTGAGAGAAACAAGCGGGAGACCAACCGTTTGTTGGAGCGTATTGAACAGAACACAGCACACCATCAGAGGACTAACGTGGTGTCACTCAGTGATTTTATCAAATTACATCCACCCACGTTCCACCACTCCGTCGAGCCTCTCGACGCTGATGACTGGCTTCGCAGTATCTCTCACAAACTGCGTTCCGCGCTGGTAGCGGAGGCTGACAAGGTCACCTTTGCTGCATATCATCTTGAAGGCCCCGCCAGTCTATGGTGGGAGAATTATGGAGCTATGTGCCCAGCAGGCCATGTCACTACTTGGGCTGAATTCAGCGAGGCTTTCCGTGAACATCACATTCCGGAGGGTCTCATGGACCGTAAACGTGAAGAATTTTGCAGTTTCACCCAAGGCTGACTTTCTGTGGATGCTTACAGCAGGGAGTTTGGTAATCTCGCACGATATGCAACTGAGGAAGTGTCTACCGATGCCAAGAAGCAAGCAAGGTTCCGTAAGGGCCTTAGTCCTGAGCTTCGCCGTGACCTCCGTCTGCATGAGTGCACATCTTTTCAGAAACTGGTCAACAAAGCCATCAGTGCTGAAACTGGTCAGACTGACTATGACGCAACACGCAAGCATGGCCGTGATATGGGTTCCTCATCCGGTGCTGGTCCTCAGAAGCGCCGCGTGTGGGTACCCAACACCGCCCTGCCACCCAGGTTTACACCGAGGCCATCCTTCCAGGCGCCTCGCCCCGTTCAACAGTCTGCTCCAGCCAAGCCCTATGGGGGTCCAACTAACAATGCTCCTCCACGTACCAGTTCCGTGACTTGTTTCAAGTGTGGGGAATCTGGCCACTATATGCGTGAGTGTCCCCAGACCAACCCCAATCAATCTGCTAAAGCTGTTGGCCGTGGCAAGCCGACAGGAAAAATATTCCACGCCAAGCCGGTCACCGCTTCACGTGGCCATGTCAACTGTATCTCTGCCGAAGATGCTCAAGAGGATCCCAACGTCGTTCTCGGTACGCTTCTTGTTAACTGCCACCCGACATCTGTTCTTTTCGATACAGGAGCCTCTCATTCTTTTATATCCGAAAGTTATGCTCGTTTGCATAACGTTGCATTCTGTGACATGCCATCCACTATGGAAATTTCTACCCCTGGTTCTAGATGGCAGACCTCTAGGGTAAGTTATGGACTGGATGTCAGCTCATCATGCCCAAATTGATTGCTTCTCTAGGACTGTTCAACTCACCCATCCTTCGGGGAAGATAGTCAATGTCTTGACCCGAATAGCCAAGCGACAATTATATTCTCTTAACGCCAGCCCTTTGCCAGACCTTGAGGACGTTCCGGTAGTCCGTGACTTCCCGGATGTCTTCCCAGAAGAATTGCCAGGTGTTCCACCTAACAGGGATGTTGAGTTCGTAATAGACCTCATTCCAGGAACCGTTCCGATTGCTAGAAGACCTTATAAGATGGCACCCCTAGAACTAGCCGAACTTAAGAAACAACTCGATGAGTCCTTGAAAAAGGGTTTCATCCGACCTAGCTCTTCTCCGTGGGCTTGCCCCGTCCTATTCGTCAAGAAGAAGGATGGTACGGACCGGATGGTTGTAGATTACCGACCTGTCAATTTGGTCACAATCAAGAACAAATATCCGCTTCCCAGGATCAACGACCTGTATGATCAGCTCGCTGGATCCTCAGTCTTCTCCAAGATGGATTTGAGGTTGGGCTACCATCAAATCAAAATCAGAAACGGGGACATTCCTAAAACGGCCTTTGTTACTCGTTATGGCCAATACGAGTACACCGTCATGTCCTTCGGATTAACCAACGCTCCAGCCACCTTTTCTCGGTTAATGAACTCAATCTTCATGGAGTATTTGGATAAATTCGTCGTGGTTTACCTCGATGATATACTCATCTACTCCAAGAACGAGGAAGAACATGCCGAACATCTAAGGCTAGTGTTGCAGAAACTTCGAGAGCATCGCCTTTATGCCAAATTCTCTAAATGTGAATTCTGGTTGCCAGAAGTGACCTATCTGGGTCATGTAATATCTGGTAAAGGTATTGCTGTTAACCCTGAGCGAGTTCAAGCCGTCCTTAATTGGACTCCACCTGAATCGGTCAAGCAAGTTCGGAGCTTTCTGGGCTTAGCGAGCTATTGCCGTCGCTTTGTCGAGAACTTCTCCAAGGTTGCTAAACCTCTAACCGAACTCCTCAAGAAAGATAAGAAGTTCGAGTGGACTCCAGAATGTGAGCACAGCTTTCAGGAACTGAAAAGACGCCTGACCTCTGCTCCCGTACTGGTACCGCCAGACTTCTCCAAGGATTTTGTTATCTACTGCGACGCCTCGCGACAAGGACTAGGTTGCATTCTCATGCAAGATCGACACGTAATTGCCTACGCTTCACGGCAATTGCACCCACATGAGGAGAATTATCCTACTCATGATCTAGAGCTTGCAGCCGTAGTCTATGCACTTAAAACCTGGCGACATTACCTCCTCGGTAACCGTTGCGAAATATTCACTGATCACCAAAGCCTGAAGTACATTTTCACCTAACCGGATTTGAATCTCAGGCAAAGACGTTGGGTTGAATTGATCACAGACTTCGATTTAGGGATAACCTACACCCCAGGGAAAGCCAACGTCATGGCTGATGCGCTAAGTCGTAAATCTTATTGTAACAACCTGATGTTACAACAAAGTCAACCGCTTCTCCATGAGGAATTTCGGAAGCTTAACCTTCACATTGTTCCTCAAGGATTTCTTTCCACCTTGGTGGCAAAACCTACCCTTACGGATCAGATTATGAAAGCACAGAAGGTAGATCCGGGAATCTCCCGCATCAAGAGAAACATTCAGAAAGGAATTGCGAATTGCTTCTCCATTAACGATCGAGGGGTCGTATACTTCGGAAATCGACTAGTGGTTCCCAAAGTGCGAAACCTGAGGCGATTGATCCTTAAGGAAGCTCATGAATCTCCTCTCACCATTCATCCCGGTAGCACAAAGATGTATCAGGACCTACGCCAGAGGTTCTGGTGGACTAGGATGAAGAGAGAAATTGCTCAGTATATTGCTAATTGCGACGTCTGTCGTCGTGTAAAAGCAGAGCATCAACGGCCTGCTGGCACCCTTCAACCCCTAGCTATTCCTGAATGGAAATGGGATAAAATTGGTATGGATTTCATTACCGGTTTTCCCAGGACCAAGAGAGGGAATAATGCTATCTTCGTCGTTGTCGATCGTCTTTCCAAAGTAGCCCATTTCTTACCTGTTCGTGAGAGTATAACCGCTAGTTAGCTAGCAGACTTATACATCTCCCGAATAGTGTCTCTCCATGGTGTTCCTTTGGAAATTAACTCGGATCGAGGAAGTCTCTTCACCTCTCGATTTTGGGAAAGTTTCCAAAATGCTATGGGAACCCGTCTCTCCTTTAGCACCGCTTTCCACCCTCAGTCGAGTGGTCAAGTGGAACGCGTCAACCAGATTCTAGAGGACATGCTTCGAGCCTCTGTTATCTCATTCGGGATGGACTGGGAGAAGTGCCTTCCATTTGCCGAATTCGCTTACAACAACAGTTATCAATCTAGCTTGGGTAAAGCCCCTTTTGAAGTTCTCTATGGACGACGGTGTCGAACACCCCTTAACTGGTCAGAGACCGGGGAAAGACAATTCTTTGGCCCGGATATGATTCAGGAAGCAGAAGAACAAGTTCGCATCATTCGTGAAAAGTTGAAAACAGCCCAATCTCGTCAAAAGAGTCAATATGACCGAAAACATAAGGCTATGACTTTCGAGGTTGACGAGAAGGCTTATCTTCGGGTCACCCCTCTGAAGGGAACCCATCGTTTCGGTATCAAAGGCAAATTGGCTCCTCGTTACATTGGACCTTTTCGCATTCTCGCCAAACGAGGAGAAGTTGCCTACCAGCTGGAACTACCTCCGCATCTCTCCAGAGTCCACGATGTCTTCCACGTTTCTCAACTCAGGCGTTGCTTCTCGGATCCTATCCGTGGAGTGGACTACGAAACGCTTGATCTCCAAGATAATCTTACATATCGAGAGTACCCCATTCGTATCCTCGATCAGGCCGAACGTACCACTCGACGTCATAATATCAAGTTTCTCAAGGTTCAATGGTCGCACCATTCTGAGGATGAAGCAACTTGGGAAAGGGAGGATCGTCTTCGACTCGAGTACCCCGCCTTCTTTCCGGAGGAACCCAAATCTCGGGACGAGATTCTTTTGAGTGGGGGTGAGTTGTCACACCCTAGCTAGTCATGCATTAGAGTGTTGCATCATGTTTACTCTTTCATCAGAAACTTGAAATGGGGATCTGTGAAACCCTCAGAATCATTTTGAAAATGATCCAAATAAAAATTTCTCCAAAAGGGTCCAAGAAAATGCTCATGTTGCTCTCTGAAAATATTGGACAGAGATAAAAATCAAACCAATATTTTAGTGGCTCATGGACATTTATTTTGGGCATTTGGAATTAATGTATAAATATTTGCTTTGGAAATATATTTCTATATATATTAATATATGTCCAAATATTATGCCAATTATACAGGAGCTCTGGAATAATATATCTTGCCCCTGCAAAAATTGGCATAAGTTAAATAAATGATTTAATATATTATTTAAATCAAAACAAATGTCAGAAATTAGAAAACAGAAAAGAAATAAAAGGGAGAAGCTTACCTGGGCTCCTCCCTGTGCGGCCCAGCCAGCTGGCCGGCCCAGCAAGCCAGCCAGCCCACCACCGCCGTCGTCCTCCTGGCGCCAGTCGGCCAGGCGTGTGGCCGGCGCGCGCGCACGGCCGGAGCGCCACGCCACCAGCTCGTCTACCTGCCTCCCCTGCCAGCGCGACGCCGCGGCGCTTCTTCTCGGTGCCGCCCCGATCCCCTGGCCTTATCCCCCCCCCTCTCTCCCGTGCTGCTCCCTCTCTCTCTCTCACGGCCGAGCACCACCATCGCCGCCGTTCGCCATAGCAGCCATCTCCGGCCACCCCTCGCTCCCCCGACTAGCTCAGGAGCTCCGCCACAACCTCCTCTTCCTCCCCACCGCATCGCCGCCACGTCGCCGTTCCCCTCTTCGGGCTCCGATCATCGTCGCCGTCGAATTCGTCGTCTCCAGCGCGTCCCCGAGCCCGCTAACCACCTCTGCAGCTCCGCGGTGAGCCCCGGATCGTTTCCCCCTTCTCCCTGGTCTCTCCCGACCTCTAGGCCCTAGCCCCACTTTGGCCGAGAGCTCCACGCCGCCGGCGATGTCGCCGTCGTGGCCACGGTCACCGTAGCACCCAACCGAGCACACTATCGTGCTCCACACCTCACTAGGATCACGCAGCACGCACCAACACCTCCCCAAACCCCCTGCAACGCCGACTCCGACCGCACCCGAACTCCGGCCGCCGCTCACGAGCTCGCCGTCGACGACTCCGGCCACCTCAGGCCCGGCCACCACCACCGTTCGACGCGCGGGAGCAAGGGCTTTCCAACGAGCCCAAGCACGGCCTCGCCCGTGCCTTGTAGCGCGATCCCGCGACGCGCCGCCGTCTCGGACCTCGCCGACGTCACGTCGCCGGTGGGTTTGACCCACCTTGACCACGGCAGGACCCCCCCTGAGTCCCTGACAGGTGGGCCCAGCCCTGTAGCTAATTAGGATTAGCGCTAACCACTGTTAGTTAACCCCTGACACTGACCAGTGGGCCCCAGCGCCACTAATTAGTAATTAGAGTTAATTTAACCCTGTTTAACCCCCTGTCACTGACGTGTGGGTCCCACACGTCAGGTTTGACCTCAGCCAGCCGCAGTTGACCACTGACGTCATGATGACGTCATGCTGGCGCAATAACTATAATTTCTGGATTTAATTTTAATCAGGAAATTCCAGAATATTATTTAAACTTCAAAAATTCATAACTTTTATTCTGTAACTCCAAATTGGACAAATTATATATGAAAAATGATCAGAAAAATCCAATCTACCCATCTGTACTATTTTCATGCATGATCAAACAAGTTAAATTGATGTTTTAAGCAGAACAAGGAAAAGCACTTTAAAAGGCCATATTTGAATTTGAAATTTGAATCCTTGATTCAAATTTGTTCAAACCCTTCTGGTTTTAGTTGCATTAGCCCAATACACTCATTTTGCCATGTCTCATGCATGCATCATATTGTTGCATACTGTTTGGTAATGTTTGTGAATCGGTGCTCTCTGCGGCAGGTTCTGTCCCCGAAGAGTACCGTGATTACCCTAACGAAGAACCGTATCAGTGCATCGAACCATCAGGCAAACAACCAACCATTTGATCATATCGATACAATCCCATGTTCTCGCTCCTGCTCTCTTTTACTGCATTAAGACAACGCGTTTCAAACTGCTGTGTGCTACGGTAGTTGAACCCATTTCCTCTGCATGACCTGTCATTGCCACAGTAACTAGATGAAACCCACTAGCATGTGTAGGAGTTGTTTGAGCCATATGTATGTGTTGTTCCTACCTTGCCATGCCTGCTATGCTTAGAGTCGTGTCAGGTCTGGTTCATCTGGGTGATGGGCTAGAGTGAAATGTTTATGTCGGTAATGAGAGTGGTGTGGTTAACACGATTTGGTAAAGGTATCGATGAGAGGCCATGTAGGAGTACATGGTGGGTTGTTTCATTGAAGCCGACCTTAAGCACTGAGATCTGTATGTGTGATTTAAGAATCAGCTACTACCATGCATTGGGCCCGAAACCAATGGACCCTCTCGGCTTCTTATTCACCCTAGTTCTCCGTCCAGGAGTTGCAAGTAGTTTCTGGTGTTTGTAGCCTACTGGAGGCCGTGGACAGCGCTGACCGTAGGGGTGGGCTGTGATACGGTAGGTACGTGGCCGGGTGTACCGAATACCCGTTAGGTATCTCGGGAACCCTGTTCACAGCGTTCGGGCCGTATGGGAAACCTCGGCCGGACTCCCTGCGGATGGAACCTGGATAGGCGATAAACCTGGACTGGAGGCTTAGGTGATTAGGTAGGTCGTGGCCGACACCCACGTTGGGCTTCCGCTTGAAGGTTGCCGAGTACATGTCGTGTAAACGACGGTAAGTGGTGAGAGCGTGTATGAAGAAGTACACCCCTGCAGGGTTAACATGATCTATTCGAATAGCCGCGTCCGCGGTAAAGGACTACTTGGTTGCTTATACAGTTCATAGACAAGTAAATGGAAACTGTTAAAAGCCTCAAGATAAGTGTGAGTGCCAAGGATGGCTCTTCCGCAGGGAGACGGAGGCGGATCCTCGGTAGTGTATTGAATTGGTGAGTAGTGGACTCGTGTGCGCAAAACCATTTCAAGTTGGAGTATCGTAGGTTAGTCTAGCCAAGAGTCAAAGCTGGCTTGCTGCAATAACTCCACCAACCCTTCTTGATACTAAGCATGTATGTAGGATCTGATGTAAGTCTTGCTGAGTACCTTTGTACTCATGTTGCTATAATTTACATTTTTACAGAAGACGCTGCAACCCCTTCTGATGGGTTCTATGTAGACGTTGACATCAACGAGTATGCTGAAAGACCCAGGTGGTGACCCTGAGCTTGTGAAGGACCTTGTAGTATAGCTAGGCTTCCCAAGCCTCTTTTATTTTACTAGTTGTCTGTACTCAGACAAATTACTTCCGCTGCTGGTTTGTATGACTGTATGACTTGTATGTTGGGTCGTGAGACCCGTACCTTTGTGTATGTCATGTATGGCTCTATGAGCCTTAAATAAGGTACTTGTGTCATAGAGTCATGTTGTGATGCTTCGTTGTATTTGCACATATCGAGCATATTGTGTGTATGATTGAAATGCTTGGTATGTGTGGGATCTGACTATCTAGTTGTTTATCTTTAGTAGCCTCTCTTATCGGGAAATGTCTCCTAGTGTTACCGCTGAGCCATGGTAGCTTGCTACTGCTCTGGAACACTTAGGCTGGCCGGCATGTGTCCTTCTTCGTTCCTGTGTCTGTCCCTTCGGGGAAATGTCACGCTTTGAGTACCGGAGTCCTGTTAGCCCGCTACAGCCCAGTTTACCGGAGTCCTGCTAGCCCAGTGCTACAGCCCGGACCCACATGCGGATGACCGACACGTTCGAAGCTGGGTCATGAATGCCTGTCCCTGTAAGTCTGTGCCACTTTGGGTTTACGACTAGTCATGTCAGCCCGGGCTCTTTATCATATGGATGCTAGCGACACTATCATATACGTGAGCCAAAATGCGCAAACGGTCCCGGGCAAAGGTAAGACGACACCGTGGGGATACCGTGCGTGAGGCCGCAAGGTGATATGAGGTGTTACCGGCTAGATCGATGTGACATCGAGTCGGGGTCCTGACAGTTTCCCCCCTCCAGGTGCCGCCGGCGGCACCGTCCGTGAGGGGGGCCACGCACCGGAGACGCGTGCCGCCTCTTCGGACATGCCACAACAGCACGCCGCATGTATGAGGGCCCAGTACGACGCTCCGGTGGCATTGCTACCCCCAGGGCCCCCGTCCAGCCTAACCCTGGAGCGGTTGACCACGAGATCTAGCCCTTTGACTTCCCACGGACGGGCTTTGACCAATGGACCTCTCCACCCAGTTGTGTCAGGTCGGCCCATAGGGACACCTGGGAGCAACATCCAGGCCAAAACCACAGCTACATCCACTCCGTGTAGACCCGACGCGTCCGTTTCCCCCCTCCAGGTGCCGGCGACTGCGCCGTCTGTGAGGGGGGCCACACACCGGAGACGC
>NW_025230381.1:0-1056 GCF_018294505.1 Triticum aestivum
GCCCGGATAATTAGGCTACAGTAAAACTCTTATAATGATGCCATGTCACCAGTGTTACTGTTGCTAACCAAGTGGTAGTTCAAAATCATTGCTAATTCAAAATATGAATTAGAGTTAAACACCCTAAGTTTTCAAAAGTCAAAGCGAAAATGTTCGGGGGTTGCCAAATATTGCACTGGTAATTATGGTGAAGCAAACACTATTTTATAAAATGCCTAGATGCCCTAAAACTAAATAAAACAGAAAGGGAAAAAAAAAGAAAACCAAAAAAAAAGGGGGGGAAGCCCCCTGGACCAGCCAGCCCAACCCACCCGCACGGCCACCGCCAATTCCCCTGGCCCACAGCCAGACTGGCCGGCCCAGCCGGCCCAGCCCCCGCGCCACGTCCCTTTCCCCTGTTCCCCCGACCCGGGTCGGAACAGGGCGCGTCCCAACCGAACCCCCCTCGCCGGCGACGAGACGAGGGGATAAGGTCGCCGACGCCGCGCCCCCTCGGTCTCCCCTTCCACTCGCCCCACTCTCCCCTCGGTCCTTGCGCCTCTCCCTCTCCCCTCCAGATCCATCTCCCCCTCCTTCCCCACCACAACCGAGCGCCGCCATGGCCTCGCCGCCGTGAATCGCACGGCCACAGTCGCCGCCTCGCCGCGCCTGCGTGTCCGTCGACGCCTCCGTCATCTTCCTCGTCCACCGGAGGCCTCAGCTGGAGCGGAGGAACCCCGAATCACCGGATCCCCTTCGCCCTCATCTCCGGCGGTCGCGTTCTTCACCAACTCCGGCGACACCCCCCCTGCTGCTACTAAACTACCACCGGCCTTCGTGCGTGCCGCTAGGTGAGCTGCCTCCCTCCTCCGCCCTCTAGCTCTCCTAGCTCGCGCGGTAACTAGCTCGTCGTCGTGCCCGGGCTCCGATCGCCGCGGTGTACCTCGCCGCCGTGGCCACGGCCCCTGTCGCACTCACCTGGGCACGGCCTCGAGCTCCTCTTGCTCCCATGAGCCCAACGAGCTCGGACCCGTGCCTTCCCGTGCCCTCTAGCCTCGTTTCCGACAGCGCCCGAAC
>NW_025230381.1:1693-2821 GCF_018294505.1 Triticum aestivum
TGCATCGATATGCATTTGTTTGCATTGTATTCATTGTTTCTTCCCCCTCTTCTCTCCGGTAGACTATGAGACCGACGCTGCTGCTGCCCAGTTCGACTACGGAGTTGACGACCCCTCTCTCTTGCCAGAGCAACCAGGCAAGCCCCCCCCTTGATCACCAGATATCGCCTATTCTACTCTATACTGCTTGCATTAGAGTAGTGTAGCATGTTACTGCTTTCCGTTAATCCTATTCTGATGCATAGCCTGACATTGTTGCTACATCTGTTGATACCTTACCTGCAATCCTAAATACTTAGTATAGGATGCTAGTTTATCATCATTGGCCCTACATTCTTGTCAGTCTGCCTTGCTATACTATCGGGCCGTGATCACTTGGGAGGTGATCACGGGTATATACTGTACATACATACATACTATACAGATGGTGACTAAAGTCGGGTCAGCTCGAAGAGTACCCGCGAGTGATTCACGGATTGGGGGCTGAAAGGACCTTTGTCCCAACGGCCCTCTGTGTGGACCTTTATGGCGGAGCGACAGGGCAGGTTGAGACCGCCTAGGAGAGAGGTGGGCCTGGCCCTGTTCGGCGTTCGCGGACACTTAACACGCTTAACGAGATCTTGGTATTTGATCTGAGTCTGGCTACGAGCCTATACGCACTAACCATCTACGTGGGAGTAGTTATGGGTATCCCGACGTCGCGGTATCAGCCGAAGCCCTTCAGACATCAGCGACGGAGTGGCGCGCGCCGGATTGGAACGTAAGCCTGCTCTTGTATTAAGGGGGCTAGTTCTGTTTTCGGCCGCGTACGCAACGTGCAGGTGTGCTATGGGCGATGGGCCCAGACCCCTGTGCGCTTAGGTTTAGACCGGCGTGCTGGCCTCTCTGTTGAGCCTAGGTGGGGCTGCGACGTGTTGATCTTCCGAGGCCGGGCATGACCCAGGAAAGTGTGTCCGGCCAAATGGGATCGAGCGTGTTGGGCTATGTGGTGCACCCCTGCAGGGAAGTTTAATCTATTCGAATAGCCGTGATCTTCGGTAACAGGACGACTTGGAGTTGTACCTTGACCTTATGACAACTAGAACCGGATACTTAATAAAACACACCCTTCCAAGTGCCAGATACAAC
>NW_025230381.1:2831-3889 GCF_018294505.1 Triticum aestivum
GGGCAGCCCAGTGGCACTGACATGCGGGGCCCATGCTATAAAAAAAACAAATAGATAAACTGCTAATTAATTAAATTAGTTAATTAAAACTTTAACCTCTCACTGACTGCTAGGACCCACACCTTAATTAACCCTTTCAGTTAATTTTAGAACTCTGTTATTGTCCCTGACAATGACATGTGGGTCCCACTGGACCCACCTGTCTGGTTTGACTGGTCAACCGACCAGTTGACCTGCTGACATCACTCTGATGTCATGCCTGCGTCATCAGGCACTGTTCTGGATAAGGTTGGATTTAAATGAATAAATAAAATCAGAAAATGATTTAAATCTTTAGAAAATCATATCTTTTAATCCGTGACTCGGATGAAAATACTTTCTACATGAAAGTTGCTCAGAACGACGAGACGAACCCGGATACTCAGCCCGTTCGTCCACCACACACCTCTAACATACCAAACACGCAACTTTCCCCCTCCGGTTCATCTGTCCGAAAACGCAAAACACCGGGAATACTTTCCCAGATGTTTCCCCCCTTCGTCGGTATCATCTACTACCGCGATTGGGCACACCTAGCATCGTTACTTGTCAAGTCATGCATCGATATGCATTTGTTTGCATTGTATTCATTGTTTCTTCCCCCTCTTCTCTCCGGTAGACTATGAGACCGACGCTGCTGCTGCCCAGTTCGACTACGGAGTTGACGACCCCTCTCTCTTGCCAGAGCAACCAGGCAAGCCCCCCCCTTGATCACCAGATATCGCCTATTCTACTCTATACTGCTTGCATTAGAGTAGTGTAGCATGTTACTGCTTTCCGTTAATCCTATTCTGATGCATAGCCTGACATTGTTGCTACATCTGTTGATACCTTACCTGCAATCCTAAATACTTAGTATAGGATGCTAGTTTATCATCATTGGCCCTACATTCTTGTCAGTCTGCCTTGCTATACTATCGGGCCGTGATCACTTGGGAGGTGATCACGGGTATATACTGTACATACATACATACTATACAGATGGTGACTAAAGTCGGGTCAGCTCGAAGAGTACCCGC
>NW_025230381.1:4316-14670 GCF_018294505.1 Triticum aestivum
GGTGGTCGCTCTACCTCAGGGATATGAGGAGGGGATCGCCGGGTAGGATTATGCTATGAGATGCTATTTGGAGATGCTACTTGGAGGATTTCAATCTACTCTCTTCTACTTGATGCAAGACGGTGGCTGCGAGAAGCGTAGTCTTCGACAGGATTAGCTACCCCCCTCTTATTCTGGCATTCCGCAGTTCAGTCCACTGATATGGCCTCCTTACACATATACCCATGCATATGTAGTGTAGTTCCTTGCTTGCGAGTACTTTGGATGAGTACTCACGGTTGCTTTCTTTCCCCTTTTCCCCTTTTCTTTCTTTCTGGTTGTCGCAACCAGAGGCTGGAGTCCAGGAGCCAGTTGCCACCGTCGACGACGACCCCTACTACACTGGAGGTGCCTACTACTACGTGCTGCCCGCTGATGACGACCGGGAGTAGTTTAGGAGGATCCCAGGCAGGAGGCCTGCGCCTCTTTCGATCTGTATCCCAGTTTGTGCTAGCCTTCTTAAGGCAAACTTGTTTAACTTATGTCTGTACTCAGATATTGTTGCTTCCGCTGACTCGTCTTTGATCGAGCACTTGTATTCGAGCCCTCGAGGCCCCTGGCTTGTATTATGATGCTTGTATGACTTATTTTATTTGTAGAGTTGTGTTGTGATATCTTCCCGTGAGTCCCTGATCTTGATCGTACACATTTGTGTGCATGATTAGTGTACGATTGAATCGGGGCGTCACAAGTTGGTATCAGAGCCGACTGCCTGTAGGAATCCCCCTTCCACACTCCTTGGCCGAAGTCGACTCTAGTCACTATAAAACTTTTACTAACATGGCTGTGAGCCTTACGGGCCCACGTCGCCATTGGGTGGTACTAGGATCTTTTACTCCTCAACCTTTACTCTGGGACTCTGAACTCTTTTCTACTCGGGTTAAACGAAATTACTAACTCTGACTTTAGGATCCCGTTACCACGTTCACCCCAAAGTTGGATAAGCCATAGTTATTTTGCGGGATAGCATTTTGAATAGTGCCCGTGTTGACATTTGACTCCATTGAAACATCTTTGTTTTCAGATGGAACCCGCGAGGCAGGTCGTGCGCCACACTGCGGCCATTGGTGCCTCAGGATCACCTGCTGTGCTAGCTGATATGATGACCTATCTGGGTTATCGCTGGCACCCTGAGTACACCGTCTACGAGGAGTACCAGGACTTTAACCAGGAGCAGTACCGTGCCATCGTCCACCTCTACTCTCGGGAGTATGAGTCCACTACCGTGCTGCACACCGCTCATGGTGTTGGAGTGACCATCGAGATGGCAGTCCACGATGCGGCTCATGCTGCTCTGACACGTCTTCGTGGAGAGTATCAGGCATTGGACACTTCCCCTTTCAGGCACATTCCTATCGCATCTGACGTTGGTGCGGAGGGATACTACACTGCCGCCTACTCCACCGTCACCCGAGAGCCTTTCCACCATCAGCGCCTGGTCCTGCATGCTGATGGGCTGGACCGAGCTAACAGAGCTCTTCGCCACGAGTTGTACACCACTCGTCAGCACCTTTACAGGGCTCTGACGCGGTTGCACCCCTTTGTCCGGTCTGGACAGCTGCCGCGTTCTGCGATCTACCCAGCCAGGACCGTGATGCCCCACGGTGTCGGATGGCCAGAGGTGGGAGGCTACTCTCCCGCACTTGGTCCTCTTTTGCCACCTGAGCGTCGGGTTCTACACCAGAGTATCCGCGGCCCCCAGGCCACTGACGTGGAGGACTATCCGTTGCCTCACTACCAGCTGTCAGGTTATAGCTACCTTCACAGCACCTCCTGGGACTAATGTAGTCTTGCTCATTAGTCTTAGATGCACTCGCGAGCCTGCGTGCCGCCTGTGATGACTTAGTCTATGTACGGAGCTCTGTGTACTGAACTCTATGTCCGACCCCTTTTGTAAGTTATGCCGACTATCTATGTGGTATCTGTCGTGCTCCTTTCATTATGCATGTTTCATCATGAATGACTCTTGTCTATGCAAATTTCTCAATACTGAACTACCCCTGTTATATATTAGCAGGATGGTTAGACCAGCTGGTCGTGGTCGTGGTGGCAACTTCCCACCACCGCCTGAGTACATGGCTGGTATGATCCAATAGCTTGAGATGAATCGCCAGTTCATGGAAAACGTGATGGCTCAGTTTCCTCGCCCCAATATGAACCAGCATCCAAACACAACAACTCTGCAGGATTTCATACGCCTCAACCCAAGTGTGTACCGCAGCTCAACCCAGCCGCTGGAGGCTGATGACTGGCTCCGTGACATCACCTATGAGATGGAGTCTGCTGATGTAGCCCCTGCCATCTATGTCACTTTTGCTTCCTTCTTCCTGAAAGGACCCGCAGCTCAATGGTGGGACAGCCACAGGCGTACTCTGCCAGTTGGAACAATCATCACCTGGCCAGACTTCCAGGCTGCCTTCCGTGCCCGCTTCATTCCTCACGGAGTCATGGACCGGAAGAAGCGTGAGTTTCGCAACCTCACCCAAGGCAACAAGACTGTTGAAGCTTATCAGCGGGAGTTTCTGGACTTGTCTCGCTATGCTGAGGAGGACATTGCAACTGATGCACGTAGGCAGGAGAAGTTCCGTGACGGCCTTCAAGCTGACATCAAGCTTGCACTTCTAGTGCACGACTTTGCTGATTTCGCCACCTTGGTGAATAAGGCCATCAATGTTGAGACTGGTCTTCAAGAACACCATAGCTCTCAAAGGCGCAACCGTGACACGGGCTCATCTTCGGGCCCGCCCTCGCAGAAGCGTAAGATATGGATCCCGAACAGCATGTACCGTCCAAATGCACCAGCTCCAAGGCAGTCGTACGCTGCACCTCGTCTGCCTACTGCTCCAACTAGGCTGCCAAGGCTTCCAGCTCCGCCACCCCAAGCTCCTGTTCCCACTCCCAATAATGGCCTGTGCTACAAGTGTGGTCAACCAGGTCACTGTGCTAGGGATTGCATTCAGAATCAGAATCAACTGGCCCTTCCAGCCGCTGGCCGTGGAAACAACCAGGCCCGCAACAACAATGCCAAGTCCTATGGCCGTGTTCATGCCAACCACATTGATCTGAATGAAGCTCAAGACCAGCCTGCTACTGTGATGGGTACACTCCTCGTAAATTCAGTACCAGCATCCGTTTTATTTGATACAGGTGCATCGCATTCATTCATGTCAGAAGAATTTGCATACAAGCACGATGTTAAATTTGAGCAGATGAACACTTCGGTAGTGGTAAAAACCCCCGCGGGACAATGTCAGACCTCCATGGTTGGCATCGACGTCCCTGTGGAAATCGAAGGGTTGGAGTTTCGTGCCTCGCCCATTATACTGAAGTCGTCTAACATTGACCTCATTCTGGGAATGGATTGGTTAAAGGCGCATACTGCTTCTATCGTTTGCGCCACTAAGACCGTCCATCTGCTACACCCTTCTGATGAAATAATTAGCTATGATGCTCATCTGGTTCGGAATGCCGAGGCCAGGCTTTATGCCTTAAACGCCTTGAACGTTACACCACTCAAGGGCATTGAAAACATTCCCGTCGTGCGTAAATTCCTAGACGTCTTTCCTGAAGAACTCCCAGGGATTCCCCCTGCTAGAGCTGTCGAATTCGTCATCGACTTGAAACCAGGCACCACTCCTATAGCCAAGCGACCCTACAAGATGCCGCCGCATGAACTCCTTGAGCTTAAGGAGGAAATCGATAAATCTCTTCGAAGTGGTTTCATTCGCCCAAGTTGCTCTCCTTGGGGAGCACCTTCTCTCTTTGTCAAGAAGAAAGATGGGACAAACCGATTGGTTCAAGACTACCGTCCTATAAATCAAGCTACCATTCAGAATAAGTATCCTCTTCCTCGGATCAATGATCTGTATGATCAATTGGCTGGATCATCAGTGTTCTCTAAACTCGACTTGAGGTTGGGTTACCACCAGATCCGTGTTCGTGAGGAAGATATCCCCAAGACCGCATTCGTGACTCGCTATGGTTCATACGAGTACACCGTCATGTCTTTCGGCTTAACCAATGCTCCAGCCACCTTCTCTCGCCTGATGAACTATATATTCATGGATTACCTCGACAAGTTCGTCGTGGTTTATCTGGATGATATTCTGGTATTTTCCAAGAACGAAGAGGAACATGCTGAACATCTTCGCCTCGTGCTGGAAAAGCTACGAGAGCATCAACTTTATGCCAAGTTCTCCAAATGTGAATTCTGGCTTCCCGAAGTAACCTATCTCGGGCATGTCATCTCTAAGGATGGTATTGCCGTCAACCCTGAACGAGTTCAGGCTATTCTCGATTGGACTCCTCTGAAGAACGTTAAGCAAGTCAGGAGTTTTCTCGGTCTCGCCAGCTACTGCCGTCGATTCGTCGAGAACTTCTCCAAGATTGCCAGGCCTCTGACTAACCTATTGCATAAGGGCGTCAAGTTCCAGTGGGCAGACAAATGTCAGGAAAGTTTCCAGGCACTCAAGGACAAGTTGACTTCTGCCCCAGTGCTAGCTCCTCCTGATACTAAGAAGGACTTCGTCATTTACTGCGACGCTTCCCGTCAAGGACTAGGCTGTGTCCTAATGCAAGAGCGCAAAGTGGTTGCTTATGCCTCTCGGCAATTGCGCCCTCACGAAGAGAACTACCCAGTTCACGACCTCGAACTTGCTGCTGTCATTCATGCGCTAAAACAGTGGCGACATTACCTACTCGGTAATCGTTGCGAGATCTTCACTGACCACCAAAGTCTGAAGTATCTGTTTACTCAGCCAGACCTGAACCTCCGTCAGCAGAGATGGATGGAGACTGTTGCAGACTTTGATTTGGGTATTTCCTATACCCCAGGCAAGGCTAATGTAATGGCTGATGCCTTGAGCCGCAAGTCTTACTGCAACCACCTCCAGGTTCACAAAGTCCAGCCCTCACTTGTTGAAGAATTCAGAAAGCTGAACCTCCATATTGTTCCTCCGGGTGCACTCGCTCCCCCTCTTCCGGAGTTCCGCAAGATGAATCTCCATGTTGTTTCCCAGGGTTCCCTCTATACCCTGGCTGTTGAACCCGATCTCGTGGGCACCATAAAGACAATGCAGGGATTTGACTCTGAAGTCTACAAGATTAAGCAAGACCTCAAAGAAGGAAGTTCCTCATCCTTCACTATTGCTGATGATGGCGCCTTGTACTTCAAAGGCCGCCTAGTGGTGCCATGTAAGAAGGAAAACCTGAATATGACTCAGGAGGTTATGAAAGAAGCTCATGATACGCCTCTATGTATCCACCCTGGTAGTACGAAGATGTATCAAGACATTCGTCAGAGATTCTGGTGGTCTAACATGAAGCAAGGCATTGCTCGTTATGTTGCTGAATGTGACGTTTGCCGTCGTATCAAAGCAGAACATCAAAGGCCTGCTGGAACTCTGCAACCTATATCTATTCCTGAATGGAAATGGGACCATGTCGAGATGGACTTCGTTACTGGATTTCCCAAATCGCAAAAGGGTAATGATGCTATTCTTGTCGTCATTGACCGACTTTCTAAAGTTGCACATTTTCTGGCTGTCAAGGAAACGATCACTGCTAGTCAGCTGGCAAACCTCTACATGACCAGAATTGTCTCGCTTCACGGTATTCCATTGGTTATTAGTTCAGACCGTGGCAGTTTATTCACTTCAAGATTCTGGGCAAGTTTCCAAGAAGCTATGGGCACTCATCTGTCTTTCAGCACTGCTTTTCATCCTCAGTCACAAGGGCAAGTTGAACATGTCAACCAAGTTCTCGAAGACATGCTTCGAGCTTGTGTTATTTCCTTCGGCAAGAAATGGGAGGAATCTCTTCCGTATGCTGAGTTCTCTTATAATAATAGCTATCAAGCTAGTCTGAAGATGGCCCCCTTCGAAGTGTTATATGGAGGAAAGTGCCGAACCCCTCTGAACTGGTCAGAAACTGGGGAACGTCCACTCTTCGGTCCGGATATTATCCAACATGCCGAAGAGCAAGTCCGCATTATTCGCGAGAATCTCAAGACTGCTCAGTCACGCCAAAAGAGTAATTATGACCGTCATCATAAAGACATGGTCTATCAACCTGGCGAGAAGGCCTATCTTCGCGTTACACCAATGAAGGGTGCTCACCGCTTCGGGATCAAGGGCAAGCTAGCTCCTCGCTATATTGGCCCATTCACTATTCTCGAGAGGCGTGGAAAAGTGGCATATCAACTGGAGCTTCCGTCGAACCTTTCTCAGGTTCACGATGTGTTCCACGTGTCGCAGCTCCGTCGCTGCTTCAAGGACCCAATCCGAGCAGTGGATCATGAAGTGCTCGAATTGCAACAGGACCTCTCCTATAAAGAGCATCCGGTCCGCATTCTTGACCAAGCTGAACGCCGCACACGCCAGAAGGCGATCAAGTTCCTCAAAGTCCAGTGGTCGCACCATTCTGAAGATGAAGCCACTTGGGAACGTGAGGATCGCCTGCGTGGTGAATACCCCGCACTGTTTCCTTCTACCTCCTAAATCTCGGGACGAGATTTCTTGTAGTGGAGGAGATTTGTAACGCCCGGATAATTAGGCTACAGTAAAACTCTTATAATGATGCCATGTCACCAGTGTTACTGTTGCTAACCAAGTGGTAGTTCAAAATCATTGCTAATTCAAAATATGAATTAGTGTTAAACACCCTAAGTTTTCAAAAGTCAAAGCGAAAATGTTCGGGGGTTGCCAAATATTGCACTGGTAATTATGGTGAAGCAAACACTATTTTATAAAATGCCTAGATGCCCTAAAACTAAATAAAACAGAAAGGGAAAAAAACCAAAAAAAAGGGGGGAAGCCCCCTGGACCAGCCAGCCCAACCCACCCGCACGGCCACCGCCAATTCCCCTGGCCCGCAGCCAGACTGGCCGGCCCAGCCGGCCCAGCCCCCGCGCCGCGTCCCTTTCCCCTGTTCCCCCGACCCGGGTCGGAACAGGGCGCGTCCCAACCGAACCCCCCTCGCCGGCGACGAGATGAGGGGATAAGGTCGCCGACGCCGCGCCCCCTCGGTCTCCCCTCCCACTCGCCCCACTCTCCCCTCGGTCCTTGCGCCTCTCCCTCTCCCCTCCAGATCCATCTCCCCCTCCTTCCCCACCACAACCGAGCGCCGCCATGGCCTCGCCGCCGTGAATCGCACGGCCACAGTCGCCGCCTCGCCGCGCCTGCGTGTCCGTCGACGCCTCCGTCATCTTCCTCGTCCACCGGAGGCCTCAGCTGGAGCGGAGGAACCCCGAATCACCGGATCCCCTTCGCCCTCATCTCCGGCGGTCGCGTTCTTCACCAACTCCGGCGACACCCCCCCTGCTGCTACTAAACTACCACCGGCCTTCGTGCGTGCCGCTAGGTGAGCTGCCTCCCTCCTCCGCCCTCTAGCTCTCCTAGCTCGCGCGGTAACTAGCTCGTCGTCGTGCCCGGGCTCCGATCGCCGCGGTGTACCTCGCCGCCGTGGCCACGGCCCCTGTCGCACTCACCTGGGCACGGCCTCGAGCTCCTCTTGCTCCCATGAGCCCAACGAGCTCGGACCCGTGCCTTCCCGTGCCCTCTAGCCTCGTTTCCGACAGCGCCCGAACACCAGCGTCCGCTCGGCCTCTCGCCGTCGTCGTCCTAGCCCGTTACGGGCCGCGCCGCCGCCATAGATGGACGCGGCGTCGAACACCCGACTCAACGCACACGCGCACGCCCCCTCCCGTGCCTCTTTGCGCCATCCCTGATGAGCGCCCGAACGCAACGCCGCGGACCTCGTCGCCGGTGACGTTTCTGTCCAGGTCCGGCGATGCCACCACCACCACTCGACGCGCGGTCGAGTGACCGTTCGAGCGCACCCACGCACGCCCGAAACCGAGCCCCGTAGCACGGTTCCGGCCAACTCCGGCGAGGGGCCGCCGTTGTTTTGGTCGCCGGAGTTAGCCCCGGCGCGTCTCCGGCGGGTGCTGAGCTGGCACCCACGAGGCACCGTCTCGGGCCACTGACTGGTGGGCCCGGGGCCCCTGTTGACCTGTTGACTGGGTCAACGTGCTGACTGGGCAGCCCAGTGGCACTGACATGCGGGGCCCATGCTATAAAAAAAAACAAATAGATAAACTGCTAATTAATTAAATTAGTTAATTAAAACTTTAACCTCTCACTGACTGCTAGGACCCACACCTTAATTAACCCTTTCAGTTAATTTTAGAACTCTGTTATTGTCCCTGACAATGACATGTGGGTCCCACTGGACCCACCTGTCTGGTTTGACTGGTCAACCGACCAGTTGACCTGCTGACATCACTCTGATGTCATGCCTGCGTCATCAGGCACTGTTCTGGATAAGGTTGGATTTAAATGAATAAATAAAATCAGAAAATGATTTAAATCTTTAGAAAATCATATCTTTTAATCCGTAACTCGGATGAAAATACTTTCTACATGAAAGTTGCTCAGAACGACGAGACGAACCCGGATACTCAGCCCGTTCGTCCACCACACACCTCTAACATACCAAACACGCAACTTTCCCCCTCCGGTTCATCTGTCCGAAAACGCGAAACACCGGGAATACTTTCCCAGATGTTTCCCCCCTTCGTCGGTATCATCTACTACCGCGATTGGGCACACCTAGCATCGTTACTTGTCAAGTCATGCATCGATATGCATTTGTTTGCATTGTATTCATTGTTTCTTCCCCCTCTTCTCTCCGGTAGACTACGAGACCGACGCTGCTGCTGCCCAATTCGACTACGGAGTTGACGACCCCTCTCTCTTGCCAGAGCAACCAGGCAAGCCCCCCCCTTGATCACCAGATATCGCCTATTCTACTCTATACTGCTTGCATTAGAGTAGTGTAGCATGTTACTGCTTTCCGTTAATCCTATTCTGATGCATAGCCTGACATTGTTGCTACATCTGTTGATACCTTACCTGCAATCCTAAATACTTAGTATAGGATGCTAGTTTATCATCATTGGCCCTACATTCTTGTCAGTCTGCCTTGCTATACTATCGGGCCGTGATCACTTGGGAGGTGATCACGGGTATATACTGTACATACATACATACTATACAGATGGTGACTAAAGTCGGGTCAGCTCGAAGAGTACCCGCGAGTGATTCACGGATTGGGGGCTGAAAGGACCTTTGTCCCGACGGCCCTCTGTGTGGACCTTTATGGCGGAGCGACAGGGCAGGTTGAGACCGCCTAGGAGAGAGGTGGGCCTGGCCCTGTTCGGCGTTCGCGGACACTTAACACGCTTAACGAGATCTTGGTATTTGATCTGAGTCTGGCTACGAGCCTATACGCACTAACCATCTACGTGGGAGTAGTTATGGGTATCCCGACGTTGCGGTATCAGCCGAAGCCCTTCAGACGTCAGCGACGGAGTGGCGCGCGCCGGATTGGAACGTAAGCCTGCTCTTGTATTAAGGGGGCTAGTTCTGTTTTCGGCCGCGTACGCAACGTGCAGGTGTGCTATGGGCGATGGGCCCAGACCCCTGTGCGCTTAGGTTTAGACCGGCGTGCTGGCCTCTCTGTTGAGCCTAGGTGGGGCTGCGACGTGTTGATCTTCCGAGGCCGGGCATGACCCAGGAAAGTGTGTCCGGCCAAATGGGATCGAGCGTGTTGGGCTATGTGGTGCACCCCTGCAGGGAAGTTTAATCTATTCGAATAGCTGTGATCTTCGGTAACAGGACGACTTGGAGTTGTACCTTGACCTTATGACAACTAGAACCGGATACTTAATAAAACACACCCTTCCAAGTGCCAGATACAACCGGTGGTCGCTCTACCTCAGGGATATGAGGAGGGGATCGCCGGGTAGGATTATGCTATGAGATGCTATTTGGAGATGCTACTTGGAGGATTTCAATCTACTCTCTTCTACTTGATGCAAGACGGTGGCTGCGAGAAGCGTAGTCTTCGACAGGATTAGCTACCCCCCTCTTATTCTGGCATTCCGCAGTTCAGTCCACTGATATGGCCTCCTTACACATATACCCATGCATATGTAGTGTAGTTCCTTGCTTGCGAGTACTTTGGATGAGTACTCACGGTTGCTTTCTTTCCCCTTTTCCCCTTTTCTTTCTTTCTGGTTGTCGCAACCAGAGGCTGGAGTCCAGGAGCCAGTTGCCACCGTCGACGACGACCCCTACTACACTGGAGGTGCCTACTACTACGTGCTGCCCGCTGATGACGACCGGGAGTAGTTTAGGAGGATCCCAGGCAGGAGGCCTGCGCCTCTTTCGATCTGTATCCCAGTTTGTGCTAGCCTTCTTAAGGCAAACTTGTTTAACTTATGTCTGTACTCAGATATTGTTGCTTCCGCTGA
>NW_025230382.1:0-3433 GCF_018294505.1 Triticum aestivum
TGGTGTTCCAGGTGGCGTGAGTTGCGAAACTATTCCGCATTGTTTTAAATGAAGATCAAACTCGTAACTCAAATATTCTCCTCCATGATCAGATCGTAGAAACTTTATTTTCTTGTTATGATGATTTTCCACTTCACTCTGTAATTCTTTGAACTTTTCAAGTGTTTCAGACTTATGTTTCATTAAGTAGATATACCCATATCTGCTCAAATCATCTGTGAAGGTCAGAAAATAACGATACCCGCCGCGAGCTTCAACACTCATTGGACCGCATAAATCAGTATGTATTATTTCCAATAAGTCAGTTGCTCCCTCCATTGTTCCGGAGAACGGAGTCTTAGTCGTCTTGCCCATGAGGCATAGTTCGCAAGCATCAAGTGATTCCAAAACTCCATCAGCATGGAGTTTCTTCATGCGCTTTACACCAATATATATGACCTAAACGGCAGTGCCACAAATAAGTTGCACTATCATTATTAACCTTGCATCTTTTGGCTTAAATATTATGAACATGTGAATCAGTACGATCGAGATTCAACAAATATAGACCACTCATCAAGGGTGCATGACCATAAAAGATATTACTCATATAAATAGAACAACCATTATTCTCTGATTTAAATAAATAACCGTCTCACATCAAACAAGATCCAGATATAATGTTCATGCTCAACACTGGTGCCAAATAATGATTATTCAGATCTAAAACTAATCGCGAAGGTAGATGTAGAGGTAGCGTGCTGACGGCGATCGACTTTGGAACCATTTCCCACGCGTATCGTCACCTCGTCCTTAGCCAATCTTCGTTTAATCCGTAGCCCCTGTTTCGAGTTGCAAATATGAGCAACAGAACCATTATCAAATAGCCAGGTGCTACTACGAGTATTAGTAAGGTACACATCAATAATGTATATCAAATATACCTTTCACTTTGCCATCCTTCTTATCCGCCAAATACTTGGGGCAGTTCCGCTTCCAGTGACCAGTCCCTTTGCAGTAGAAGCACTCAGTCTCAAGCTTAGGTCCAGACTTGGGCTTCTTCACTTGAGCAGCAACTTGTTTGTCATTCTTCTTGAAGTTCTCCTTCTTCCCTTTGCCCTTTTTCTTGAAACTAGTGGTCTTGTTAACCATCAACACTTGATGCTCCTTCTTGATTTCTACCTCCGCAGCCTTTAGCATCGCGAAGAGCTCGGGAATTTTCTTATCCATCCCTTGCATATTATAGTTCATCACGAAGCTTTTGTAGTTTGGTGGCAGTGATTGAAGAACTCTGTCAATGACACTATCATCATGAAGATTAACTCCCAGTTGAGTCAATTGGTTGTGGTACCCAGACATTCTGAGTATATGTTCACTGACAGAACTATTCTCCTCCATCTTGCAGCTATACAAGTTGTTGGAGACTTCATATCTCTCAATACGGGCATTTGCTTGAAATATTAACTTCAACTCCTGGAACATCGCATATGCTCCATGACGTTGAACACGTCATTGAAGTCCCGGTTCTAAGCCGTAAAGCATGGCACACTGAACTATCGAGTAGTCATCATCTTTGCTCTGCCAGACGTTCACAACGCCCGGAGTTGCTCTTGCAGCGGGTTTTGCACCTAGCGGTGCTTCCAGGACGTAATTCTTCTATGTAGCAATGATCACGTTACGGACCCAGTCCGTGTAGTTGCTACCATTTTCTTTCAACTTAGCTTTCTAGGAACGCATTAAAATTCAAAGGAACGGTAGCACGGGCCACTGATTTACAACAACATAGAAATGCAAAAACTATCAGGTACTAAGTTCGTGATAAATTAAAGTTCAATTAATCATATTACTTAAGAAGTCCCACTTAGGTAGACATCCCTCTAGTCATCTAAATGATCATGTGATCCATATCAACTAAACCATGTCCGATCATCACGTGAGATGTAGTAGTTTTCAATGGTGAACATCTCTATGTTGATCATATCTACTATATGATTCACATTCGACCTTTCGGTCTCAGTATTCCGAGGCCATATCTGCATATGGTAGGCTCGTCAAGTTTAAACCGAGTATTCTGCGTGTGCAAAACTAGCTTGCACCCGTTGTATGTGAACGTAGAGCTTATCACACCCGATCATCACGTGGTGTCTCGGCACGACGAACTGTAGCAACCGTGCATACTCAGGGAGAACACTTGTACCTTTAAATTTAGTGAGAGATCATCTTATAATGCTACCGCCGTACTAAGCAAAATAAGATGCATAAAAGATAAACATCATATGAAATCAAAATAAGTGATATGATATGGCAATCATCATCTTGTGCATTTGATCTCCATCTCCAAAGCACCATCATGATCACCATCGTCACCGGCTTGACATCTTGATCTCCATCGTAGCATCGTTATCGTCTCGCCAACTATTGCTTCTACGACTATCGCTACGGCTTAGTGATAAAGTAAAGCAATTACATGCTGATTGCATTTCATACAATAAAGCGACAACCATAAGGCTCCTGCCAGTTGTCGATAACTTCTAGAAAACATGATCATCTCATACAAAAATTTATATCTCATCACGTCATCACCACATCACATCACAACATGCCCTGCCAAAACAAGTTAGACGTCCTCTACTTTGTTGTTGCAAGTTTTATGTGGCTGCTACGGGCTTAGCAAGAACCGTTCTTACCTACGCGTAAAAACCACAACGATTTTTTCTCAAGTGTGTTGTTTTAACCTTCAACAAGGACTGGGCATAGTCAAACTCGATTCAACTAAAGTTGGAGAAACAGACACCCACTAGCCACCTGTGTGCGAAGCACGTCGGTAGGACGAGTCTCATGAACGCGGTCATCTAATGTCGGTCTGGGCCGCTTCATCCAACAATACCGCCGAATCAAAGACGTTGCTGGTAAGCAGTATGACTATTATCGCCCACAACTCATTCTGTTCTACTCGTGCATATAACATCTATGTGACGGCCGGATCATTAAGCTACAGTAATCCCGTGCTAATGATGCCGCGTCACCACGGTCACTGTTGTTAACCTCGCGATTATTCGAAACCATTTCAAAATTCAAATTCAAAATAATGTCAACAATAAAAAATTTCAAAAGTTAAAACAAAAATGTTCAGGAGGTGCCATAATTTGCATATGTAAGTATGGTGCAATAAAAACATTTTTATAAAATGCCTAGATATTTTATATTGGATGGAAACAACAAAACAATTAAATAAAAAAAGCAGAACCTAACTAACAAAAAAAAGCCTGCCCCTTCCCCCCCCCACTAGGCCTCGGCCCAGCTGGCCATCGGGCCAACCAGGCTGGCCCACCCGCGCCTACTAACCCCCCACCCCCGAAACCCTAGCGCACACACCCCACTCCCCCCACATTCCCCTCTCTCCCACATCTCCTCCCGATCCCTGTTGGCGCCGTCCCCGCCGCCTCACCGCCTC
>NW_025230382.1:4462-5770 GCF_018294505.1 Triticum aestivum
GCGTAAATAAAAAGTAGGGGCTGTTTAGATAAAGAAGCAATAAAATTAGTTTTAGTAGAGAGCTTTTTGTCACGAGAAAGTTATTTGTCCAAGGCAATCGATAACTAGACCGGTAATCACTATTGCAATTTTATTTGAGGGAGATACATAAGCTAACATATTTTCTCTTCTTGGATCATATGCACTTATGATTGGAACTCTAGCAAGCATCTGCAACTACTACAGATCATTAAGGTAAAACTCAACCATAGCATTAAAGTATCAAGTCCCCTTTATCCCATACGCAAACAACCTACTTACTCGGGTCTGTGCTTTTGTCCACTCACGCCACCCACCATAAGCAAATCATGAACATATTGGAAACCCTAGAGCGGGGATCCCTCACGCTTGCGCGACACGGAGAGCACCATAGGACAGCACCAATAATAAAACATGCAACTCAAACCAATCACGATCATCAATTAACCCATAGGACAAAACGGATCTACTCAAACATCATAGGATAGCCATACATCATTTGGAAATAATATATAGCGTTGAGCACCATGTTTAAGTAGAGATTACAGCGGGTAAAAGAGAGGTTACACTGCTGCACAGAGGGGGGAAGAGTTGGTGATGAAGGCGGTGAAGTTGTTGGTGAAGATTGCGGTGATGATGATGTTCCCCGGCAGCGCTCCGACGCCACTAGAAGCAAGGGGGAGATAGCCCCCTTCTTCTTTTTCTTCTTTGGCCTCCTCCCTAGATGGGAGAAGGGTTTACCCTCTGGTCCTTGGCTCCCATGGCGTGGGAGGGGCGAGAGCCCCTCCAAGATTGGATCTATCTCTCTGTTTCTGCGTTCCCAGATTCTGCCCCTTCATCGTTTCTTTTATATCCGGAGATCTGTAACTCCGATTGGGGTTAATCGTTCGCCTAGATTTTTCTCATAAAATTAGCTTTCTTGCGGCAAAAGAAGAGCGTTAACCGCCTTACGGGTGGCCCACGAGGGTGCCGGGCGCGCCCAGGGGGGAGGGCGCGGCCCCCTATCTTGTGGCCACCTCGGGCACCGTTTCGCGTTGATTTTACTTCCCAAAAATCACAAATATTCCAAAATAATTCTCCATCCGTTTTTATCCCGTTTGGACTCCGTTTGATATTGGGTTTCTGCGAAACATAAAACATGCAACAAACAAGAACTGGCACTGGGCACTAGATCAATATGTCAGTCCCAAAAATAGTATAAAAAGTTGCCAAAAGTATATGAAAGTTGAATAATATTGGCATGGAACAATCAAAAATTATAGATACGATGGAGATGTATCAGCATCCCCA
>NW_025230382.1:5810-6595 GCF_018294505.1 Triticum aestivum
GCTTAATTCCTGCTCGTCCTCGAGTAGGTAAATGATAAAAAAATTTGATGTGGAATGCTATCTAGCATAATCTTGATCATATGTCTAATCATGGCATGAATATTAAGACACGAGTGATTCAAAGCAATAGTCTATCATTTGACATAAAAACAATAATACTTCGAGCGTACTAATAAAGCAATCATGGATTTTCAAAACAACATGGCCAAAGCAAGATTATCACTACAAAATCATATAGTTTGGCCATGCTTCATTTTCGTCACACAAAATGCTCCCATCATGCACAACCCCGATGACAAGCCGAGCAATTGGTTCATACTTTTTAACGCGCTTCAGCCTTTTCAACCCTCGCGCAATACATGAGCGCAAGCCATGGATATGGCACTATGGGTGGAATAGAATACGATGGTGGAGGTTATGTGGAGAAGACAAAAAGGCAGAAATTCTCACATCGACGCGGCTAATCAACGGGCTATGGAGATGCCCATCAACTGATGTCAATGCGAGGAGTAGGGATTGCCATGCAACGGATGCACTAGAGCTATAAGTGTATGAAAGCTCAAACTGAAAACTAAGTGGGTGTGCATCCAACTTGCTTGCTCATGAAGACCTAGGGCATTTGAGGAAGCCCATTGTAGGAATATACAAGCCAAGTTCTATAATGAAAATTCCCACTAGTATATGAAAGTGACAACATAAGAGACTCTTTATATGAAGAACATGGTGCTACTTTGAAGCACAAGTGTGGAAAAAGGATAGTAACATTGCCCCTTTTCTTTTTTTTT
>NW_025230382.1:6984-14663 GCF_018294505.1 Triticum aestivum
TATCATATCACGGGGTTTGGATGCACCAGCGAAGTTTGCCCCAACTCTCGAGGTTAGAAAGGGCAATGTACGGTACCGAAGAGGCTAGCAATGATGGAAAGGTAAAATTGCGTATAATCCATGGACTCACATTAGTCATAAAGAACTCATATACTTATTGCAAAAGTTTATTAGCCCTCGAAGCAAAGTACTACTACTCTTGCCCCTAGGGGGATAGATTGGTAGGAAAAGACCATCGTTCGTCCCCGACCGCCACTCATAAGGAAGACAATCAAAGAAACACCCCATGCTTCAAATTTGTCACACAACGGTTACCATACATGCATGCTACGGGACTTGCAAACCTCAACACAAGTGTCTTTACAAACCACAACCACCCACTAGCATGACTCTAATATCACCATCTTTATATCGCAAAACTATTGCAAGGAATCAAACATATCATATTCAGCGATCTACAAGTTTACGTAGGATTCTATGACTAACTATGTGAATGATCAATTCCTGTCATCTCTCTGAATAGATATAAGTGAAGCAAGAGAGTTTAATTCTTTCTACAAAAGATATGCCCACGCTCTAACAAATATAAGTGAAGCAAAAGAGCATTCTACAAATGGCGGTTTTCTATGTAAAGAGAAACAGGCAATCCAAACTTCAAAAGATATAAGTGAAGCACATGAAGCATTCTATAAAGCCATACTCAAAAAATTTAAGTGAAGTGCAAAGAGCATTCTATAAATCAACCAAGGACTATCTCATACCAGCATGGTGCATAAAAAAAATGAAAACTAAATGCAAAAGACGCTCCAAGACTTGCACATATCGCATGAACAAAACGAATACGAAAACATACCGATACTTGTTGAAGAAAGAGGGGATGCCTTCCGGGTCATCCCCAAGCTTAGACGCTTGAGTCTCCTTGAATATTTACTTGGGGTGCCTTGGGCATCCCCAAGCTTGATCTCTTGCCTCTCTTCCTTTTCCACATATCGAGACCTCTCGATCAAACACTTCATCCACACAAAACTTCAACAGAAAACTCTGTAAGATCTATTAGTATAATAAAGCAAATCACTACTCTAGGTACTTTTTCACACCAATTCATATTTTGTTTTTGCATTGTGTCTACTGTAATATAGCTCTTCCATGGCTTAATGGACTGATAGAAATTGATAGCTTCATCAAAACAAGCAAACTGTGCATCAAAAACAGAATCTGTCAAAAACAGAACAGTCTGTAGCAATCTGAACATCCACAATACTTATGTTACCCCAAAAATTCTACCAAAATTAGGAAACATAAAAAATTTGTACAGAAATACGGTGCAAAAGGAATCAGAACCATTTGACGTTCCAGTTAAAAATGTAAAATCGCGCACTACAGCCAATGTTTCTGTCCTGCACTGTACAAACCAACAAGCATTGTAAACATCCTAAAGGCAAACCTTGGCACATTATTTTTATAATACAAAGGAATTGTACAAGGGGATAATTATTTTCGATTAAAAGTTTCTGTAATTAAGATTCACAAAGTTTCCGTGAGCATGAACAAAGTTCAAGGAGCTCTCCCACTTCAACAATGCTTCTCTTTCTCACTTTCACTTTCCTTTTTGAAAAGTTTTGGGTTCCCCTCTTTATTTTTTTTGTTTTTAGACTTTATAAAAGCAATCAACAGAAATAAATGACTCTCTAAAAATTCTGGGTTGTCTCCCTGGCAGCGCTTTCTTTAAAGCCATTAAGCTAGGCATATAGTGCTCAAGTAATGAATCCCCCCGGATCCCAAGGTATATCAAAGCCAATTTTAATTAACAATGATTTGTAATTTAGTAGTGAGCACAAAGTAACATATATCAAGCAACAATGAAGTCTAACTCTCTTCCTATGCATCGGCATGTCATAAAAGAACAATTCATGCACACAAAGTAAGGGCCAATGCATAGTATAAGCAGTTTCTTGCAATTTTATCATATTGGAAACATAGAGAGGTGGAGATATAGTTCCTCTCTCATAATAATTGCAAGTAGGAGCAGCAAGCACATGCATATTATATCTATCAAAATCATCATGTGCAACGGTAAAAGGCAACCCATCAATATAATCCTTAGTAAGCACAAACTTCTCCGATATAGTGTAGTTGGGAGAATTCAAAAAGATAATAGAACTATCATGCGTGGGTGCAATAGCAACAATTTCATGTTTAACATAAGGAACTATAGCAAGTTCATCTCCATAAGCATAATTCATATTGGCATCTTGGCCACAAGCATAGCAAGCATCATCAAAAAGGGGTAATTCAAGAGAATCAACGGGATCATAACAATCATCATAGCAATCATCCTTCGGTAAGCACGAAGGGAAATTAAACAATGTATGAGTTGAAGAGTTACTCTAATTAGAAGGAGGGCACGGGTAGCTAATCCGCTCTTCCTCCTTTTGTTCTTCGCTCTCCTCATCATCTTTTTCATCCAATGAGCTCACAGTTTCATCAATTTCTTCTCCCATAGCTTCCTGCAAAATATTAGTCTCTTCTTGGACAGCGGAGACTTTCTCAATAAATGCATCAATATGGTAATTGTATTCATAATTTTTATAGCAATATCTAAGTATAGCAAGATTTTCAGGTCTATAAACTGATTCATCAAACTCTTTAAACATAGATTCAATCTCATAAGCACCCATAAAAGCAACAAATTCTTCTATTTGTTCCACATCATAGTAATCATATCTACCATTAGCATAAGAAGCTAAGGTTTCATTATCATTGAATTTGCATGAAAAGGGAAGGTGTGGAGCCTTCATCCTAGAGCAACAAGTATAATCATGTACCAGCATAGTTGACGAGCATACGAACGCAACATAGAAATTTGATCCCATAATAGTTTCCCTTTTTGTGTCAAGCGATAATCCCTAAAGTATTCACGTTGATCCAACGTGTCTTCCATAACAAAGTTGAATGGGTTTTCTCAGGATTATCAAAGTAGTACATAATTTCTGTCACATAACGAGCATCGAGGGTTTTAGGAGGTTCCCCATATCCATGAGTAGCAAGTACACCTAATTTTTTTGGTATTTCGTGTTCCATATCCATAACTAAAGATAGAGAACAACTTAGAATAGCAAATAAAAATTACTTAGTGATAAAGCAAACAAGCACACACGAGAATATTCACCCCACGCTATGACACCCCGGCAAGGGCGCCAGAAAAAGGTCTTGATGACCCGCAAGTATACGGGATAGTTGTAGCCTCTTTTGATAAGTAAGAGTGTTTAACCCAAAGAGGAGCTAAAGGTAGAACAAATATTCTCTCAAGTCCTATCTGCCACTGATACGAATCTACGCACACTTAGTGTTCGCTTTACCTAGAACAAGAATGAAACAAGAAGTACTTTGTAGGTGTGATAGGATAGGTTTGCAAGAATATAAAGAACGCGTAAATAAAAGTAGGGGCTGTTTAGATAAAGAAGAAATAAAGTTAGTCTTAGTAGAGAGCTTTTTGTCACGAGAAAGTTATTTGTCCAAGGCAATCGATAACTAGACGGGTAAACACTATTGCAATTTTATTTGAGGGAGAGGCATAAGCTAACATACTTTCTCTTCTTGGATCATATGCACTTATGATTGGAACTCTAGCAAGCATCCGCAACTACTAAATATCATTAAGGTAAAACCCAACCATAGCATTAAAGTATCAAGTCCCCTTTATCCCATACGCAAACAACCTACTTACTCGGGTATGTGCTTCTGTTCACTCACGCCACCCACCATAATCAAATCATGAAGATATTGCAAACCCTACAGCGGGGATCCCTCACGACATCATAGGATAGCCATACATCATTGGGAAATAATATATAGCGTTGAGCACCATGTTTAAGTAGAGATTACAGCGGGTAAAAGAGAGGTTACACCGCTGCATAGAGGGGGGAAGAGTTGGTGATGAAGGCGGTGAAGTTGTTGGTGAAGATCGCGGTGATGATGATGGCCCTCGGCAGCGCTCCGGCGCCACCGGAAGCAAGGGGGAGAGAGCCCCCTCTTCTTCTTCTTCCTTGGCCTCCTCCCTAGATGGGAGAAGGGTTTCCCCTCTGGTCCTTGGCTCCCATGGCGTGGGTGGGGCGAGAGCCCCTCCGAGATTGGATCTATCTCTCTGTTTCTGCGTTCCCAGATTCTGCCCCTTCACCGTTTCTTTTATATCCGGAGATCCGTAACTCTGATTGGGGTGAATCTTTCGCCCAGATTTTTCTCATAAAATTAGCTTTCTTGCGGCAAAAGAAGAGCGTCAACCGCCTTACGGGTGGCCCACGAGGGTGCCAGGCGCGCCCAGTGGGGAGGGCGCGCCCCCCTATCTCGTGGCCACCTCGGGCACCGTTTCACGTTGATTTTACTTCCCAAAAATCACAAATATTCCAAAATAATTCTCCGTCCGTTTTTATCCCGTTTGGACTCCGTTTGATATTGGTTTTTTGCGAAGCATAAAACATGCAACAAACAAGAACTGGCACTGGGCACTGGATCATTATGTTAGTCCCAAAAATAGTATAAAAAGTTGCCAAAAGTCTATGAAAGTTGAATAATATTGGCATGGAACAATCAAAAATTATAGATACAACGGAGATGTATTACCACCTCGTCGACACCGCATCGCCACCCCCTGGAGGACGACCTCGCCGGACCTCCCCGCCGGCCTGCCTCCTCCTCCCCACCGGCCTGCTTCCTCTCCGCTCTCGTCCCCGTCGACCACCCCGACCCCCACTGCCCCGAACCCTACGCCCGCAGTGAGGACCCCGATCCTCCTCTCTCCCCCTGTCCCCGCGCCGTCCGGGCCTCCCCTGCTTGTCATGCTCGGTGCGCCACCGCGCACAGGCGCCCGCCGCCCGCCCCTTCGCCCGCAGATGCCCGCGCCCGCACAACACCTGCTCCTCGACGCTGGTCGCCCGCGGATCCCCCGCCCCTGGAGCCCCTCGTTAGCCACTTGGTCGCTTCCTCGTCAGGCACCTCCGCCTTGCCAGTGCCAACCGCCGCTGCCGCCCTTCGCCTGCGCCGTCCGCTGCTGCCAGCCGGCTTACGCGGCCCCCTGCTTCCCCGTCGCCCAGTGACCTCCCCACACCGGGCGGGTTCTGTCCCAGCGCCCGGCTCCGCCGCTCACCGTGCCGTCCCTCCTGCTCCAGCTATGGCCGCGACCACAACCGCGCCGGCACCGGACCCCGGTAGCCCGCGCCTGCCCCATTCGGGTGGCGCCCATCGCCCGCTCGCCTGCACCCACACCTGTTAGCGCCGTGCCCGCTAAGGCCCACTGGCTCAATGACAAAGGGGCCCCAAACCCCCAGAACGTTTTTATAAAAAAGGAAGTAAAATAAAGAAATGAATTAATAAAATTAATAATTAATTAATTAGTGAATTAATTAAGTTAATTACTCTCGTTTAATTAATCTAATTAACTAGCTAGTTTAATTAAACAGTAATTAGGTTAGCTAAATCCTAATTAACCTAAACAGAGTATGACACGTGGGTCCCACACGTCAGTTTGACTCAGTCAATGCCCTGTTGACTGCTGACGTCATGATGACATCATCATGCACTGTTCTGGATAGTGTTGAATTAACTTAATTAGATAAATCCTAAAAATGATTTAAATCTTTTAAAATTAATATAAAATAAACCGTAGCTCGGATGGAAAAGATTTGTACATGAAAGTTCCTCAGAACGACGAGACGAATCTGAACGCGCAGCCCGTTCGTCCGCCACGCGTCCCTAGCATAGTGAACATGCTATTGAAGTGTGAGGCTGAAGAAGTGATACAAAACAGACCATGTTCAGACAATATACCACTGCTATTGAAGTGTGAGGCTGAAGAAGTGATACAAAACAGACCAAGGCAAAAGAGATATGTGGTAATGTGGGAGAGGGATGCTAGTTTACCTAAGAAAGTGGAATCAGCTTGGTCATGAGCTGTAGGAATAAACATTGTTAGAATACTTGTATACGTATAGATGGTGTATAGTAAACCGTATATACATTGTAGGACCAGGTACAGTGTATTTGCTTCATTGTAATCCGGTTGGTAGGTTGTTGGAAGATCTCTATCGTGTATAGCTAACTTGGAGAACAATCCACAACCTAACCAACTAGATCCTTGTAAACCCTAGCCGCAATGTTGTAGGGTAACGCAGCAGAAAACAAAAAATTTCTGACCTACGCACCAGCCCAGGACCACTATGGAGACTGCATACATGGTTTGATCTTTTTCGTTACCGACTCGTAGCGCAGCGGGAAGTAGAGTCGATGACGATCGGCGGTGCAGATCCCCGCAGCTAGGATTTACAACCTCCCAACCGCGAGGATGTATACCCTCATCTGCTCCTCAGACAGCCCTCCGGGAGGCGGTCGAACAGCCCCCCGGACGGTGTCGCGGAAAGCCCTTCGGGAGGACCTTCGAAACTCGAACGGTCACTCGGACAGCCCTTCGGGAGGACCTTCGAAACTCGGACGGTCACATGGACAGCCCTTCGGGAGGCACTCACGAACTAAGACCGAAACTACGATCTCTCTACAGAGTTGCACACATACGGTTTCATCTATCCGGCAGGGCTTCGCCGTCCAGAACTAGTTCCTGCCGGAACCCAGACAGCCTTTCGGCTCTACGAAACTATTTCGCGGGGAGGGAGAGAGAAGCCAGATCATTGCATGGCACTTGTATGTGAGAAGGGATGATCCTTTAGGCAGCCCCCTCCACCCCTATTTATAGGCCAAGCCCAAGGGTGGCTTCTCCAAGAAGCCAATGGGGGAAATACCAAAAAGGCCCTCAAGGTGGCTTCTCCAAGAAGCCAAGCAAAAAAGCACTTCCACTATTCATGACGACATTTTTCAGCGTCCGTTCGAACTGAAAATATTTATGTGGGCTCAGAACATTTCCAGTACCCACTAAAATAATTTTCAACGCGTTCCGAAACAATTTCGGTTTAGTGATTTTCATCTGCGAAAAGCAAACAAGAATGCGTTTTCACTATTCATGAAGACAATTTTTCGCGTCCACTAAATCCGAAAATATTTCTGTGGGTCTTAGAATAATTCTAGTACCCACTAAAATGATTTTGGATTCGTTCTGAAACAATTTCAGATTAGTGAATTTCATCTGCGAAAAACAGCCAAAGCGGTACCGGCAGCTCCGAAACATTTTCGGTTTTTATTTCTGAAAATTCCAAAAAGTTTCCAGAATGATTCTGGCACCCTCCAAGAATTATCAGGCATGTGCCGAAACCATTTCGACTTAATGGCATACCCCGAAACAAGTTTTTCGGTTTCACCGAAACTCATCCGGTGACCTCTCTCTGCGGTACGATTCCGCTGTCCGAAACTTTTCGGTGTCCGAAACTTTTTCGGTGATTTTCTCTCAGACTCCCTGTCTAGTATTCAGCAGATAGATGACCCTTAAGCGTGTGAACCTATAGGTTCGGTGAAGTATAGACATGACCTGGAACCCCTTCCGATCAATGATCAACATCGGAGCCGTGGACACCCATATTGACCCCTATACCCACACGAATGAATATTCGAGTGAACCTCCAGTTGCTGTGTGCTATTCCTGTTTCTTCGCGATACGTTACAAATACCCGAGGTGAGACATGTTGGCATTCTCGTGGATCAACAACTTGTCCGCTATGCTAGTTACCTCGTTGCCGGTT